>NC_042964.1:19049300-19069300 GCF_901001165.1 Salmo trutta | reverse complement strand
GCGACTTTTAGCGTGGTATGACCGTCGGTGCCAGGCACGCCAGCCTCCTGGGCTTTTCACACAGTGTCTAGGGTGTGACAGTGTCTAGGGTTTACCAAGAATGGTGTGACAAACAAAAAAACATCCAGTCAGCGTCAGTCCTGTGGGCGAAAAACAGCTCGTAGATGAGAGGTCGAAGGAGAATGAGTCATGCAAACTAACAGGCGGGCCACAAACAGACAAATAACGGCACAGTACAACAGTGGTGTGCAGAACGGCATCTCGGAACGCACAACTCGTTGATCCTTGTCACAGATGGACTATTGCAGCAGACGACCACACCGGGTTCCACTCCTATCAGCTAAAAACATGAAGAAGTGGCTCCAGTAGGCACGCGATCACAAACACTGGACAATTGAGGAGTGGAAAAACATTGCCTGGTCCGACGAATCCTGGTTCCTGTTGCGTCATGCTGACAGCAGAGTCAGGATTTGGCGTAAGCAGCATGCGTCAATGACCCCATCCTGCCTGGTGTCAACCGTACAGGCTGGTGGCGGTGGTGTAACCATGTGGGGAATGTTTTCCTGGCACATGTTAGGTCCTTTGATACTAAATGAGCAAAGTTTCCATTCCTCGGAGAATTCAGGCTGTTCTGGAGGAAAAGAGGGGTCCGACCCGGTACTAGATGGGTGTACCTAATAAACTGGACACTGCGTGTATATGTATGTATACTGCTTACCTCCATGGCTCTGACCCACATACAGAGAGACTTGGCGGCCAGGGAGACCCGTCCTATGATCTCCGGATGAAAGTCTGGCTGGGTGCAGTACTGGCCGATCTTCTTCAGTACGCGGTCTGAGATGTTGTCCTTGTCAAAGTGGACCAGCTGCTTGATGAAGTTGCCCTCGCCTGCATGCCAGACACCAAGGGCAACCAGTCAATAACTTGTCTTTACCTCTCTCTCTCTCTCTCTCTCTCTCAATTCAATTCAAAGGGCTTTATTGGCATGGGAAACATATTTTTCTCTCTCTGTCTCCCCCCTCCCTCTCTCACCTTTCTGTATTTTCAATGCGAGGATTCAAAAGTTTCTTAATACAATATAGTATGTCGGAGGTTTTGGTCTAGCTCTTCCTCTTTGTGCCCACTACTGTAGCTAGTTACTGTATACACCACTGATGGTCAATCCTGGTCCTGCACATTTTTATTTTTGCACACTACACACATGATTCTAATCATCGAAGCCTGATGATGAGGTGATCATTTGAATCAGGTGTGTAGCGCTAAGGCAAAAACTAAAATGTACACCCCTTTGAGTCCCCAGATTGAGTAACACTGGTATACACTGTAAAGGGGTTGCCGTGAATTTGATAGTAATTTACAGACAGCTCAGTGGCAAGTAACATTCTGTCTTTTATATTGCAGTACACCCACTGTAATATAAATACGGTATTAAAGCAAGTACTGTGTAATGACACACAGTACAGTACTATAAAATGTACTGTATTATACTGTTATAGTGCTACCGTAATAGGAATCAAGTAATTAATAAATGGATGAATGAAATACAGTATTTTACTGTAATTACAAGGGATTGGTCCAAGCAGTTTGGCTGCTTGGTAGTGTTTACACATTACAGCATTTTAATGAATATTTTGCGTTTTAGGCCTATACCACTTGCACTTATAGAGGCCTTAACAAAGGCTTCCAAACTGGCAGCGAAAACCGGGAGAAAAAGACCAAAAGGACATGGCAAAATGCTCAACCATTTTATGTTTAAGACTTGCTGTCACTCCAATCTATCCCCTATAGATTTTAAATAGATGGGGCACTAGAACCACAGAGGAGTAAAATTGGTACAGCATTCTCACTCACGAGTGTACAGATATAGCCTCTTACAAGACACGCCTCAAAATATGTTCATGAGACAGAAACAACAATGATGCATCCACTAGTGGTCAAACGTTTTTTGGTGCTCCAAAGATACGGTACAGTACTGTATTCTGTGGGGCTGGAATTACAATTACCATTCGAAATACAGCAATTCTTTCCCCGCCCTAAACATTTTCCCACAATGCACTAAAGTTTCAGAGTATTTTACTGTTGATACTAGCCAAAATGAACGTATAAATTACAGTTTTCCATTACTGTACTTTTCCTTATATTTTTGCTCCAAATCTCCCCCCCTTCCCTCCCCCCCTCTCACCCAGCTGTCTCTTGGCCCCTGCCCAGGTAGAATCGGGGTGGTAGGGAGACATAAAAAGAGATAGATAGAAAAAGAGATGGAGCGGTAGATAGCTCTCACCCAGCTGTCTCTTGGCCTCTGCCCAGGTGGGCTCATTGCCTCTGAGGATCATGACAGCCTGCATGACGGTCTCCACCAGGGTCGGGGGACGGCCGTATGACTTGATCTCTGTCATGTCCTTCTTATTCAGGGACTCCAACGCCTGGGGAGGAGAGGAGACGGAGGAGGAGAGGAGGGGAAACAAGGTGAGTGGAGGGGAGAAGAGAAGAGAGGAGGAGAGGAGAGGAGGGGAAACAAGATGAGGGGAGAAGAGAAGAGAGGAGGAGAGGAGAGGAGGGGAAACAAGGTGAGTGGAGGGGAGAAGAGAAGAGAGGAGGAGGGGAGCGGAGAGGAGAGAAGGGAAAGGAGAGGGTGGGAGGTAGGAGATCGTCAGTAAATATGGTAACACAATCACAGAAGGTGACCATATATATTACTGTACCAACTCTGCTGATTGTCCTGTTAACAAAAAACAATAAATATGGTTTATACGTGTGAATGCATTTTCAAAAAGCCTTTGATTTGCTTCAATAGAGTGATCAGGGGACTGCAACTACAGTTTTCCTTCCCAGAAAATACATTAGCGCAACACATCAGAAGACAACAGAAGTGCAACGCTATTTGGCTAGCAGCCACATAAGTAAATGAGCTTAAAATGAAAAAGGGAGGCCTTTTAGAAAAACTATGCATTACCATCATAGAAAGAATGTGAGCAGCCAGCTCAATGTTTTACTTGAAGTTAATCTAGCATGGGCCACACCGAGAAGCACACAATTAGTCTGATGCCAAGCAGAAATTACAATAAAAAACATATTAGATCTGCATTTACAAAACGCAGCAAGATATTTGTTACGCGTTTTCAAGGATGAGAAACGCAGAATTCTGCGTTAAGGCGACCCCTGCTGCTATTGAGACCCAGCCATACACAGAGGCAGTATCACACATAAAAACAGATACAAACAGCTTACCTTCATGGCCTCCTCCAGAGCAGGCACGGCTTCATCCAGGTCTCTCTGGGCGTTCTCAGCCATGGCTCTACACTTGATCTCTTCTGCTCCGATCTTCTCACTGTGGGCACTCACAGTCTACACACACACACACACACACACACACACACACCACCAGATGTACAGTTGAAGTCGGAAGTTTACATACACCTTAGCCAAATACATTTAAACTCAGTTATTCACAATTCCTGACATTTAATCCTAGTAAAAATTCCCTGTCTTGGTCTTGGTCAGTTAAGATCACCACTTTATTTTAAGAATGTGAAATGTCTGAATAATAGTAGAGAGAATGATTTATTTCAGCTTTCATCACATGCCCAGTGGGTCAGAAGTTTACATACACTCAATTAGTATTTGGTAACATTGTCTTTAAATTGTTTAACTTGGGTCAAACATTTCAGGTAGCCTTCCACAACCTTCCCACAATAAGTTGGGTGAATTTTGGCCCATTCCTCCTGACAGAGCTGGTGTAACTGAGTCAGGTTTGTAGGCCTCCTTACTCGCACACGCTCTTTCAGTTTGTGATGGCCACACCAATACCTTGACTTTGTTGTCCTTAAGCCATTTTGCCACAACTTTGGAAGTATGCTTGGGGTCATTGTCCATTTGGAAGACCCATTTGCAACCAAGCTTAAACTTCCTGACTGATGTCTTGAGATGTTGCTTTAATATATCCACATAACTTTCCATCCTCATGATGCCATCTATTTTGTGAAGTGCATCAGTCCCTCCTGCAACAAAGCACCCCCACAACATGAAGCTGCCACCCCCGTGCTTGACAGTTGGGTTGGTGTTCTTGCAAGCCTCCCCCTTTCTCCTCCAAACATAACGATGGTCATTATGGCCAAAATGTTATATTTTTGTTTCATCAGACCAAAGGACATTTCTCCAAAAAGTACGATCTTTGTCTCCATGTGCAGTTGCAAAATGTAGTCTGGCTTTTTTATGGCGGTTTTGGAGCAGTGGCTTCTTCCTTGCTGAGCGGCCTTTCAGGTGATGACGCTATAGGACTCGTTTTACAGTGGATATGGATACTTTTGTACCTGTTTCCTCCAGCATCTTCACAAGGTCCTTTGCTGTTGTTCTGGGATTGATTTGCACTTTTCGCACCAAAGTACATTCATCTCTAGGAGACAGAACGCGTCTCCTTCCTGAGCGATATGACGGCTGCATGGTCCCATGGTGTTTATACTTGCATACTATTGTTTGTACAGATGAACGTGGTACCTTCAGATGTTTAGAAATTGCTCCCAAGGATGAACCAGATTTGTGGAGGTTTACAATTTTTTTTCTGAGGTCTTGACTGATTTCTTTTTTTATTTTCCCATGATGTCAAGCAAAGAGGTACTGATTTTGAAGGTAGGCCTTGAAATACATCCACAGGTACACCTTTAATTGACTCAAATGATGTCAATTTGCCTATCAGAAGCTTCTAAAGCCATGGCATAATTTTCTGGAATTTTACAAGCTGTTTAAAGGCACAGTCAACTTCTGACCCACTGGAATTGTAATACAGTGAATTATAAGTGAAACAATCTGTCTGTAAACAATTGTTGGAAAAATGACTTGTGTCATGCACAAAGTAGATGTCCTAACCGACTTGCCAAAACTAAAGTTTGTTAAGAAGAAATTTGTGGGGTGGTTGAAAAACAAGTTTTAATGACTCCAACCGAAGTGTATGTAAACCTCTGACTTCAACTGTATGTACCTTCTGCTGTTCATCGGCCTCTCTCTTCTGCTGGACGATGATGACCAGGTACTCTTCACACTGCTTCTGGAAGTCAGCCACCTTCTTCTTGGCCTCTTCCAGCTCCACAGACATGGCCTCCACCTTGCTGCGCGTGTCGTCTATCTTAAACAGGCCGTTCCTCAGCTTGGACACCTGCTCCCCCAGCTCACTGCGCTTCTCAGCCAGCAGCCTGGGGATACACAGGGAGAGGGAGAGTTAGAATGAGAGAAGTGAGAGAAAGATCAAGTGAGAGAAAGAAATAAAGAAAGGGAGAGAGTGAGACAAGAATACAGAGTCAGGGAGTTGGATAGAGTAAAACAGACAGACAGACAGATACAGAGAGGCAGGCAGACAGATACAGAGACAGACAGACAGTAAGATACAGAGACAGACAGACAGATACAGACAGGCAGACAAATAAATCGTACTACACCGGCTCTGACGCTCGTCGGATGTGGCAGGGCTTGCAAACTATTACAGACTACAAAGGAAGCACAGCCGAGAGCTGCCCAGTGACACGAGCCTACCAGACGAGCTAAATAACTTCTATGCTCGCTCGAGGCAAGTAACACTGAAAAAATGCATGAGAGCCTCAGCTGTTCCGGACGACTGTGTGATCACACTCTCCGCAGCCGATGTGAGTAAGACCTTTAAACAGGTCAACATTCACAAGGCCACAGGGCCAGACAGATAACCAGGACGTGTACTCCGAGCATGACCAACTGGCCAACTGGCAAGTGTCTTCACTGACATTTTTAACCTCTCTCTTTTTGAGTCCGTAATACCAACATGTTTCAAGCAGACAACCACAGTCCCTGTGCCCAAGAACACTAAAGTAACCTGCCTAAATGACTACCGCCCCGTAGCACTCACGTCTGTAGCCATGAAACGCTTTGAAAGGCTGGTCATGGCTCACATCAACACCATTATCCCAGAAACCCTACACCCACTCCAATTTGCATACCGCCCCTACAGATCCACAGATGATGCAATCTCTATTGCACTCCACACTGTCCTTTCCCACCTGGACAAAAGGAACACCTATGTGGGAATGCTATTCATTGACTACAGCTCAGCGTTCAACACCATAGTGCCCTCAAAGCTCATCACTAAACTAAGGACCCTGGGGCTAAACACCTCCATCTGCAACTGGATCCTGGACTTCCTGACGGGCTGCCCCCAGGTGGTAAGGGTAGGTAACAACACATCCGCCACGCTGATCCTCAACACGGGGGCCCCTGAGGGGTGCGTGCTCAGTCCCCTCCTGTACTCCCTGTTCACTCATGACTGCACGGCCACCCACGACTCCAACAACATCATTAAGTTTGCCGATGACACAACAGTGGTAGGCCTGATCACCGACAACAATGAGACAGCCTATAGAGAGGAGGTCAGAGGCCTGACCGTGTGGTGCAAGGACAACAACCTCTCCTTCAACATTGATTGTGGACTACAGGAAAAGGGGGACCGAGCATGCCCCCATTCTCATCGACGGGGCTGTAGTGGAGCAGGTTGAGAGCTTCATGGTCCAAACACACCAAGACAGTCGTGAAGAGGGCACGACAAAACCTATTCCCCCTCAGGAGACTGAAAAGATTTGGCATGGGTCCTCAGATCCTCAAAAGGTTTTACAGCTGCACCATCGAGAGCATCCTGACATGTTGCATCACTGCCTGGTATGGCAACTGATCGGCCTCCGACTGCAAGGCACTACAGAGGGTAGTGCATACGGCCCAGTACATCACTGGGGCCAAGCTTCCTGCTATCCAGGATGTCTATACCAGGTGGTGTCAGAGGAAGGCCCTAAAAATTGTGAAAGACACCAGCCACTCTAGTCATAGAATCTTCTCTCTGCTACAGGACACCGAGCGGTACCAGAGCGCCAAGTCCAGGTCCAAGAGGCTTCTTAACAGCTTCTACCCCCAAGCCATAAAAATCTTGAACATCTAATCAAATGGCTAACCAGACTATTTGCATTGCCCCCCCCCCAATTCTACGCTGCTGCTATTCTCCGTTATTATCTATGCATAGTCACTTTAATACATATTACCTCAATTACCTCGACACCGGTGCCCCCGCACATTGACTCTGTACCGGTACCCCCGGTATATAGCCTCCACATTGACTCTGTACCGGTACCCACTGTATATAGCCTCCACATTGACTCTGTACCGGTACCCCCTGTATATAGCCCCGCTATTGTTATTTTACTGCTGCTCTTTAAATATTTGTTATTCTTATCTCATACTTTTTTTTAGGTATTTTTCTTAAAATTGCATTGTTGGTTAAGGGCTTGTAAGTAAGCATTTCACTGTAAGGTGTAATACCTGTTGTATTCGGCGCATGTGACAAATACAATTTGATTTGATAAAGAGACAGAAAGAAAGAAAGACTGACACAGAGAGACAGACAGATACAGAAAGACAGGCCGATAAATACAGAAAGACAGAGAGACACAATGTGAAAGATATACTGCATCAAAGAGTGGGAGACAGCAGACCTGGTAGACAGGGAGATGACTGACAGATTGAGAGAAGTCTAAGAACACTTTGAGCTGGCAATGGGGATGGTAGTTAGTTACTTTTTGTATCCAGACACCAGCTCCAGGTAGTTGGTAGGAGTGACGTAGTTGTGTCTCTTCAGCTCCAGCTTCATCCTCTGGGAGAACTGGGCCACAGACTGGTGCATGGTCACAAAGATACTGGCCACTTTGGTCTGGATCTACAGGAACACATCCACCCAAAGATATAACGTTGTTACAACATTACTACAACGTTATACAACATTACTGGGCCACAGACTGGTGCATGGTCACAAAGATACTGGACACTTTGTTCTGGGTCTACAGGAACACATCCACCCAAAGATATAACGTTGTTACAACATTACTACAACGTTATACAACATTACTGGGCCACAGACTGGTGCATGGTCACAAAAATACTGGACACCTTTGTCTAGATCTACAATAAATCCCCAACATGCCATTACAACGTTATTAAAACTTGATTACAAGAGAATATAACACAATTGAATATTATACAACATTACAAGAGCCAAGAGTTTCTCCTGATCGGGTCATGTGGCCAGGAAAATACTTCTGGCCGTAAACATTCCTACGACATTCCTACAACATTATATACCATTGTGGAAACAGAGAACAGAGCAAAGCAGTGTTGTGTAGGAGTGTGAAGGTCGAAGGTGACGTGTACGTGGTGGGTACAGCATAGTAGATGAGACTGTAATAAAACAAACTTTAACCCTGAGGTTTTCACTACCCAGCTGCTCTTCATAAATGCCTTTTAAAAGACTGGCTAGTAGGTACACAGGAAGGATGAGAGGGTGAATCACTCCATCACACAGCAGGCTACCCTTCTAACCAAGTTCAGTTAGATAGAAGTGTATGTGTGTTATCTGTGTGTGTGTGTGTGTTTGCGTGCGTGCCTGCATGTGTGTGCGTGCGTGCATATGCATGTGTGTCTCACCCCCTCCACGGTGCCCAGGGCCAGTCCGTCCAGGTATCTCTCAGCCACCTCCAACAGGGCATCTCTGGGCCACTCTGAGAACCAGTCGATGGTGGCACAGTTCACCAGGGCTGGGTACTGACGGATATAGTTCCTTGAAGAACACACACAAGTTAATCAGATCCAAAGATTCCATTGATTTCAATAAACGTTTCAATCTGTTGTGGGGTGTGCTCTGAGTCTAGTTGTGTCTAAATGGGTGTGCGCTGGTGGGTGCTAAACACCGGTGTGGAGGAGAATGTCGTGAATGATGAAAATCACTTTGAGCTCTTCGAGAAACGCAACTTAAATCCACTCAACTTAACAGCTGCCAAGACACAACCTCCATTGACTGAGCCACTAGGTTTTGCTGGCTAATTGCTGTCATGCCATCACACAGCCAGTGTGACTGTGTTGACCTGGTAAGATCCTCTCTCACTCCCAGCCACGAATACTGGTCAGAGGTGGAGGAATGGAGGAACGGAGGGATGGAGGTATGGCGGAATGGAGGGCAGCCCTGGAGCCAACAGCCAAAGCATGGTGATTAGCTCTGGGTAATGGGCCCTGCCAGCCCAATTAGTGGTATTATGTGTGAACACTGCCCTGTCTCGCTAATGAGAGAGAGACAGACTGGTGTGTGTGTGTGTGTGTGAGTGACCCAGCCGTCATGTCTGCTATCCATCCTGTCATTTCTAATCACAGCAAGCCTCAGGTCTAAAACGCTGTGTCATCCTAAACACAATTCCTAATTTGCAAGACAAGGGATGGCGGGACGCACATTAGCTATTAACTAGTTGACAAGTGTTCATGTTTGGCTGTCTATGTTCTAATACTGAGAATTAGCTGTGCTGGAGTGTGGGGTTTACACACTCAGACAGAGAGAGCATGAGAAGGAAACAGATAATGAGAGAACAGTGGCAATGCTTTGGAAGATACCTCTACTAGTCGCCCATTAGCACAGATGATGCCGCAGGAAAAGCTTTCATCTCTGTCTCAAACCCCTATTGTTGAATGTGTTCAGCGCTTTGTACATTACTAATCGCTTTGCTTGGCGAGATATAGCAGGCACTGTACATTCTTTAACTTCAAAAACTGTTCTGAGTGCAGGCTTACCTGAAAGGGTCTCCCACAGGGCTCATGCAGAGCACGATGTGCAGGTTGTTCCTCACTCTCTCTATCAGGTAGTTGAACATGGAGTCTGGAGTCTCAATGATGTTGTCTTTCCTGGCCCAGTCCGACAGAGCACTGGACACCTGGACGAGGAGGTCAGGGTCAAAGGTTAATACACAACGAGACAAAACAACATGAGAACAAACACAGAAAACACAAACTAGCCTACCACACACATGCTGGATAGCCCTACTACACTTTTATCTATATTTCTTTGTGGTGATTTTTCTATAAGAGATGTACTTATATAGAGAGATAATATACCGTCGGTATCGTGGTGAAATGGAAGAGGAAACACTATGTAACTATTGCGACCTCGAAGAAATACAGAATGAAATTAATTTTATCTTCTATTGCCCTTTCTACCACGATATATGCTTGCTCTTATTCCAGAAAGCACACCAGATATACCCTGGTAGTATGTGGCTGAGCGATGAGGAGAAACTGAAGTGGTATTTTGTCCATTGTGTATTTCCGTTTGTGGAATATTTAGATAAAGCCTGGAATAAAAAAAAAAAGGGCTACCTATAATTAAATTATACAAATATTTAGCTAGTAAGTGGTAAATGGCACGTGTGTATATAGATTGTGTATAGGCTTGTCTCTCACATGAGTCTTCTCTTTGTGCCAGACTGGGTTCAAATGCCTTCTGTTTCATTTTTCTGTATTTATCTGTAAGTTATTTTGATTTTATTTTTTATTTAACCTTTATTTAACTAGGCAAGTCAGTTAAGAACAAATTCTTATATTATGTATGTATGTTTGTATGTGTGTATATGCAGTGTATATATATGTATGTATATATTTGTACTGCTCTAGGGATGTAATTATTGTTTGGATAACCTTATTTACTATAATGTATTGATTTTTATCTTCCATTTTTTCTCTCTTTATGCGATGCGCACTGCAGCGAACCCCGGAAGAAGAATTAACACTGAATTACCACAGTAAATTATTGTAATGTTTGTTTATGTGTCAATTAATCCCATAAGGGATGGGTTGCCAAATGGCAATTTGACACAACAACAAAAAAATCCTTCATTCATTCATACAGTATATATTATATACACTGAACAAAAATATAAATGCAACATGTAAAGTGTTGGTCCCATGTTTCATGAGCTGAAATAAAAGATCCCAGACATTTTCCATTCTCACAAAAAGCTTTTTTCTCTGAAATTTTGTGCACAAATTGGTTTACATCCCTGTTAGGGAGCATTTCTGGTTTGTCAAGATAATCCATTCACCTGACAGGTGTGGCATATCAAGAAGCTGATTAAACAGCATGATAATTACACAGGTGCACCTTGTGCTGGGGACAATAAAAGGCCACTCTAAAATGTGCAGTTTTGTCACACAACACAATGCCACAGATGTCCCAAGTTTTTAGGGAGCGTGCAACTGGCATGCCTACTGCAGGAATGTCCACCATAGCTTTTGCCAGAGAATTGAATGTTACTTTCTCTACCATAAGCCCCCTCCAACATCGTTTTAGAGAATTTGGCAGTACGTCCAACCGGCCTCACAACTGTAGACCACTTTGCAACCACGCCAGCCCAGGACCTCCACATCAGCTTCTTTACCTGCGGGATCGTCTGAGACCAGCCACCCGGACAGCTGATGAAACTGTGGGTTTGCATAACCAAAGTATTTCTGCACCAACTGTCAGAAACTGTCTCAGTGAAGCTCATCTGCGTGCTTGTCGTCCTCACCAGGGTCTTCACCTGACTACAGTCCGACTTCAGCGGCCAAATGCTCACCTTCGATGGCAACTGGCATGCTGGAGAAGTGTGCTCTTCACAGATGAATCCTGGTTTCAACTGTACAGGGCAGATGGCAGACAGCGTGTATGGTGTTGTGCGGTTGAGCAGTTTGCCCCATGGTGGCGGTGGGGTTATGGTATGGGGAGGCATAAGCTACGGACAATGAATACAATTGCATTTTATCGACGAGGAATTTGAATGCACAGAGATACTGTGACGAGATCCTGAGGCCCATTGTCATGTCGTTCATCTGCCGCCATCACCTCATGTTTCAGCATGATAATGCACGGCCCCATGTCGCAAGGATCTGTACACAATTCCTGGAAGCTGAAAATGTCCTAGTTCTTCCATGGCCTGCATACTCACCAGACATGTCACCCATTGAGCATGTTTGGGATGCTCTGGATCGCCGTGTACAACAGTGTGTTTCAGTGTCAAGAACTGCAACGCTACTGGGTTTTTCCCGCTGAACAGTTTCCCACGTGTATCAAGAATGGCCCACCACCCAAAGGACATTCAGCCAACTTGACAAGTGTGGGAAGCATCGGAGTCAACATGGGCCAACATCTCTGTGGAACGCTTTCGACACCTTGTAGAGTCCATGCCCCAACAAACTGAGGCTGTTCTGAGGGCAAAAGTGGGAGGTGGGGGGGGGGGGGGGGTGTTGCAGCAACTCAATATTACGAAGGTGTTCTTAATGTTTTGTACACTCAGTGCACTAGCACCTGTGTAAAGTCCCTCTTTGAAAATAACAGATGCAAACGTTGCATTGTATTAAACCCTGTTCAGTAATCGTACCTCTTCAAACTCGTCCTGTTTGTAGAGGTTGGGCACCTCTCCAGAGCTGAGGATGTTGTTGATGTCCTCGAGGAAAGACTGGTCTACTATCTGGGTGTCGTTGAACAGGAACACTGTGGGCTTGTTGTCCACACCCGTCAGACGATACAACTTCTTTATGTCTGGGAGGAGACATGCATGGGAGGAGAAGACTCAAGGATGTGTGTGTGTGTGTGTGTGTTGCCGGGTTGTGATTACGACAAAAGTATTTTGGTTAAGGTTGTAGGCCTAGAATCTGACTCAACAAAGTAGGACATTCCTGAACAATCAAAATAACTGCACCAGTTGAAAAGCAACTAAAATATAAACTAACAACAAACAAACTGAGGAAAATGCCATCTAAATAAAGTGTTTTGTTCAACTAGAGCAGAACGTAAGGCTATCAGTCTGACTCAATTCATATTAAACGCTCAGGGAGCGAGCAGCCCTGAGCAGCGTGCTGTAATTCAGTGCAATTATGTTCTAAACCAGAGGTATTCAACAGGGGGTCCGCAGATGTACTGCAGGGGGTCCGCGAAAAAAATGAAATAATAAGAATGTTGCTAGCAACAACAGAATAAATAACTTCTATTAATTTTAAAATGTTGATTTGATATCCTTTCCATTATCATTCACCTGATGATAAGACAAGACATTAATTTATTTGGGGGGGGCTAACATATGATGGGGGTCCCAGGGTTGCCGGTTTTCCTGGGAGGGGGTCCCTGGACAAGAAAAGGTTGAAGACCCCTGTTCTAAACAAATGCCTTGCTGTTGGCAGATCAACCAAATTTGACAAATTTCTCTTGCAGAACAAACAGGTCCAAATATATACTGCTCAAAAAAATAAAGGGAACACTTAAACAACACATCCTAGATCTGAATTAAAGAAATAATCTTATTAAATACTTTTTACTTTACATAGTTGAATGTGCTGACAACAAAATCACACAAAAATAATCAATGGAAATCCAATTTATCAACCCATGGAGGTCTGGATTTGGAGTCATACTCAAAATTAAAGTGGAAAACCACACTACAGGGTGATCCAACTTTGATGTAATGTCCTTAAAACATGTCAAAATGAGGCTCAGTAGTGTGTGTGGCCTCCACGTGCCTGTATGACCTCCCTACAACGCCTGGGCATGCTCCTGATGAGGTGGCGGATGGTCTCCTGAGGGATCTCCTCCCAGACCTGGACTAAAGCATCCGCCAACTCCTGGACAGTCTGTGGTGCAACGTGGCGTTGGTGGATGGAGTGAGACATGATGTCCCAGATGTGCTCAATTGGATTCAGGTCTGGGGAACGGGTGGGCCAGTCCATAGCATCAATGCCTTCCTCTTGCAGGAACTGCTGACACACTCCAGCCACATGAGGTCTAGCATTGTCTTGCATTAGGAGGAACCCAGGGCCAACCGCACCAGCAAATGGTCTCACAAGGGGTCTGAGGATCTCATCTCGGTACCTAATGGCAGTCAGGCTACCTCTGGCGAGCACATGGAGGGCTGTGCGGCCCCCCAAAGAAATGCCACCCCACACCATGACTGACCCACCGCCAAACCGGTCATGCTGGAGGATGTTGCAGGCAGTAGAACGTTCTCCACGGCATCTCCAGACTCTGTCACGTCTGTCACGTGCTCAGTGTGAACCTGCTTTCATCTGTGAAGAGCACAGGGCGCCAGTGGCGAATTTGCAAATCTTGGTGTTCTCTGGCAAATGCCAAACGTCCTGCACGGTGTTGGGCTGTAAGCACAACCCCCACCTGTGGACGTCGGGCCCTCATACCACCCTCATGGAGTCTGTTTTTGACCGTTTGAGCAGACACATGCACATTTGTGGCCTGCTGTAGGTCATTTGCAGGGCTCTGGCAGTGCTTCTCCTTGCACAAAGGCGGAGGTAGCGGTCCTGCTGCTGGGTTGTTGCCCTCCTACACGTCTCCTGATGTACTGGCCTGTCTCCTGGTAGCGCCTCCATGCTCTGGACACTACGCTGACAGACACAGCAAACCTTCTTGCCACAGCTCGCATTGATGTGCCATCCTGGATGAGCTGCACTACCTGAGCCACTTGTGTGGGGTGTAGACTCCGTCTCATGCTACCACTAGAGTGAAAGCACCGCCAGCATTCAAAAGTGACCAAAACATCAGCCAGGAAGCATAGGAACTGAGAAGTGGTCTGTGGTCCCCACCTGCAGAACCACTCCTTTATTGGGGGTGTCTTGCTAATTGCCTATAATTTCCACCTGTTGTCTATTCCATTTGCACAACAGCATGTGAAATGTATTGTTAATCAGTGTTGCTTCCTAAGTGGACAGTTTGATTTCACAGAAGTGTGATTGACTTGGAGTTACATTGTGTTATTTAAGTGTTCCCTTTATTTTTTTGAGCAGTGTATAATGTCTCATACCTCTGTAGTGCAGTTGACTAGAAAGTCTCCCCCTCATTGGTTCCATTGTGCTAGGCAAGCTCAATCAAGCACAGATGAAGTATTCAAAAAGTACTTCAACCCATGTGCTGGTAGTAGGTAATAGATAATGGTCTCTTACCCTCTCTGAACTCCTGCTTGCGGTACTGCTTGGTGACTTCCACCTGGAAGACCAGGTACTCACAGATGGAGGCGGCCATCTTGGAAAGGCTCTGTCTGCCTGAGCCCCCAATGCCCACCAGCAGCATGTTCCCTCTGGGCTGGCTGATCACACGCACCACACGGGTTACTGAGGGAACACACACACACACACACACACACACACACACACACACACACACACACACATATTGTTTGTATGCTCAGCAAAGCTAGACAAAAACACCCATTCCTAACCTGACTCATTGGTAAAATATTTTTATTTATTTATTTATTTCACCTTTATTTAACCAGGTAGGCAAGTTGAGAACAAGTTCTCATTTACAATTGCGACCTGGCCAAGATAAAGCAAAGCAGTTTGACACATACAACAACACAGTGTTACACATGGAGTAAAACAAACATACAGTCAATAATATAGTAGAAAAATAAGTCTATATACAAAGTGAGCAAATGAGGTGAGATAAGGGAGGTAAAAGGCAAAAAAGGCCATGGTGGCAAAGTAAATACAATATAGCAAGTAAAACACTGGAATGGTAGATTTGCAGTGGAAGAAACTGCAAAGTAGAAATAGAAATAATGGGGTGCAAAGGAGCAAAATAAATAAATACAGTAGGGGAAGAGGTAGTTGTTTGGGCTAAATTATAGATGGGCTATGTACATGGTGACAAAACGGATGGCACTGTGATAGACTGCATCCAATTTGTTGAGTAGGGTGTTGGAGGCTATTTTGTAAATGACATCGCCGAAGTCGAGGATCGGTAGGATGGTCAGTTTTTCGAGGGTATGTTTGGCAGCATGAGTGAAAGATGCTTTGTTGCGAAATAGGATGCTGATTCTAGATTTAACTTTGGATTGGAGATGATGGATGTGAGTCTGGAAGGAGAATTTACAGTCTAACCAGACACCTAGGTATTTGTAGTTGTCCACATATTCTAAGTCAGAACCGTCCAGAGTAGTGATGCTGGACAGGCGGGCAGGTGCATGCAGCGATCGGTTGAAGAGCATGCATTTAGTTTTACTTGTATTTAAGAGCAGTTGGAGGCCACGGAAGGAGAGTTGTATGGCATTGAAGCTCGTCTGGAGGATAGTTAACACAGTGTCCAAAGAAGGGCCAGAAGTATACAGAATGGTGTCGTCTGCGTAGAGGTGGATCAGAGACTCACCAGCAGCAAGAGCGACATCATTGATGTATACAGAGAAAAGAGTCGGCCCAAGAATTGAACCCTGTGGCACCCCCATAGAAACTGCCAGAGGCCCGGACAACAGGCCCTCCGATTTGACACACTGAACTCTATCAGAGAAGTAGTTGGTGAACCAGGCGAGGCAATCATTTGAGAAACCAAGGCTGTTGAGTCTGCCGATGAGGATGTGGTGATTGACAGAGTCGAAAGCCTTGGCCAGGTCAATGAATACGGCTGCACAGTATTGTTTCTTATCGATGTCGTTTAGGACCTTGAGCCTGGCTGAGGTGCACCCATGACCAGCTCTGAAATCAGATTGCATAGCGGAGAAGGTGCGATGGGATTCAAAATGGTCGGTAATCTGTTTGTTGACTTGGCTTTCGAAGACTTTAGAGAGGCAGGGTAGGATAGATATAGGTCTGTAGCAATTTGGGTCAAGAGTGTCCCCCCCTTTGAAGAGGGGGATGACCGCAGCTGCTTTCCAATCTTTGGGAATCTCAGACGACACGAAAGAGAGGTTGAACAAGCTAGTAATAGGGGTTGCAACAATTTCGGCAGATGATTTTAGAAAGAAAGGGTCCAGATTGTCTAGCCCGGCTGATTTGTAGGGGTCCAGATTTTGCAGCTCTTTCAGAACATCAGCTGACTGGATTTGGGAGAAGGAGAAATGGGGAAGGCTTGGGCGAGTTGCTGTGGGGGGTGCGGTGCTGTTGACCGGGGTAGGGGTAGCCAGGTGGAAAGCATGGCCAGCCGTAGAAAAATGCTTATTGAAATTCTCAATTATAGTGGATTTATCAGTGGTGACAGAGTTTCCTATCCTCAGTGCAGTGGGCAGCTGGGAGGAGGTGGTCTTATTCTCCAAGGACTTTACAGTGTCCCAGAACTTTTTTGAGTTTGTGTTGCAGGATGCAAATATGAAAATGAAGATATTTTCTTGATGGAAAGTAAGAGCCAAAGTAATGAAAAGGTAAGACCAAACCCCAGGGATGTGTGCTAACGGGATGTACTGACTGTATTTTGTACGGCTGTGATATTTGAAGTTTTAGTGTGAAATGCAGTATTCATATGTACTATACTGACTATCATTATAATCATAGACGATCGATCAGTCCTACCACTCACTGTGTTCTATGGCGTCTCTGAACAGCACCAGGGACATGGGTACCACTCCAGGGGTCAGGTTGTAGTCCTCCAGCTGAGACTCCATGAAACCCTTCAACGTCTTGAAGTCCACTAGATCCTCATACACACGAGGCTCCTTCAGGAAGTCCCCTGAGAGAGAGAGAGAGAGAGAGAGAGAGAGAGAGAGAGAGAGAGAGAGAGAGAGAGAGAGAGAGAGAGAGAGAGAGAGACACGCACGCAAACACATAGTTATATTGACATACAAGACGTCTGTAAAGAACTCTCGGGAGACAGAGCTGTTGTAATCAATCAACCAACCAACCGGTCTACTAATTACAAACCACTCATCAATCTATACCTAAATCGATCCTTCATTCAGTCCGCTTGTCAATGTACACACACATCCATTCATCAGTCAGACTAGTTAAAGAACGATCCATCCCATCCTCCCAGTCCCGTGTGTGTGTGTGTGTGTGTGTGTGTGTGTGTGTGTCTGTGTGTCTGTGTGTGTGTGTGTGTGTGTGTGTGAGATACCGCGAGTGAGCGTTTGTTAGTACCGAATATGGGTGGTTGTTTGTTGGGGCAGATGCTGTGGTAGGTGAGTTCAAACAGAGAGCCTAGTTTCTCAGCCAGCAGCCCTACGAAGGCCTCTGTGTCACTCTGGTCCACCAGACGGTCTGAGAACACCCTGGGGATGGGGAGAGATGAGACCAGAGGAGTCAGGGACACTGTCCCATCAGTGCTGCATGTCACCCATGCAGACAGAATGTACACAGTATATACTGTAGTGGTAGAGACTATTGTCTCCTTGGGAACAATGAATGTTTCTCTTATCCTATGTCTTAGTATAATATATTTAAGCTGGCCCGAGGGGGTGTGGTATACGGCCAATATACCGCGGCTAAGGGATGTTCTTAAGCACGACGCAACGCGGAGTGCCTGGATACAGCCCTTAGCTGTGGTATATTTGGCCATGTACCACAAACCTCCGAGGTGCCTTATTGCTATTATAAACTGGTTACTAATGTAATTAGAGCAGTAAAAAGAAATGTTTTGTCATTCCCGTGGTATACCACGGCTGTCAGCCAATCAGCATTCAGGGCTGGAACCAGCCAGTTTATAACGAGGGATAGAGAGCAGTATACCTGAAGCACTCGTGTATCCAGAGTCTGGTGATGCTCTGCTTGGTGTCGTGGAAGTCTCTGTGAGCTCGCAGTAACCCCTGAAACACCTAGAGAAGGAGGAGACGAGAGCTTATTGACGCACAGAAACACATGTCCACTGTTAATCTATACCTAAACCCCAGACACTGAACACCAGGATTAAGAAAGATTGAGTGAGAGTCGACACATACAGTATGACTTGCGCGCATGTGTGTGTGTGTGTGTGTGTGTATGTATGTCTGTGTGTATGTCATGGCGTGTGTGTAGCCCCTACCCTGGAGATGTCTCTGAGGTTGAAGAGGTAGTGTATCTTGGCGGGCGTGGGCAGGAAGCGGGCGACGGTAGCGTAGTAGAGCTCCAAGGTGGCCTGGGTCAGGACAGGACCTATAGGCTTCACCTCCTCCTCAAACTCCTGCAGCTTCTGGTTGATCATAGTACCATAGATACGCTTGATCTGAGACTCCTGGAGAGAGAGAGAGGAGAGGGGAGGTGAGGGAGGGAGGGATGAAAGAGGAGAGAGGGGCAGGAGGAGAGGAAGGGAGAGCACAAGAGCTTCCGAGTGATCATAGTGACGTAGATGCGCTTGATCTGAGACTCCTGGAGAGGGGGAGAGAAAGAGGAGAGGGAGTGAGGAAAGAAAGAAACCCAGAAAGAAGTGAAAGAGGAGTAAACGTACACGTGACAGAGTTGAGAGAGAGAAAAAGTGTGAAAATTGATAAGAGAGGCAGGGGTGAGGATAGAGGAAGAGGATGGAGAGAGCAGGGGAAAGAGGATGGAGAGAGCGGGGAAGACAGGGAGGAAGAGGATGGAGAGAGCGGGGAAGACAGGGAGGAAGAGGATGGAGAGAGCAGGGAGAGGATAGACGAAGGAGATGGAGAGAGCAGGGGAGAGGATAGAGGAAGGAGATGGAGAGAGCAGGGGAGAGGATAGAGGAAGGAGATGGAGAGAGCAGGGTAGAGGATAGAGGAAGGAGATGGAGAGAGCAGGGGAGAGGATAGAGGAAGGAGATGGAGAGAGCAGGGTAGAGGATAGAGGAAGGAGATGGAGAGAGCAGGGTAGAGGCTAGAGGAAGAGGATGAGAGAGCAGGGGAGAGGATAGAGGAAGCAGATGGAGAGAGCAGGGGGAGAGAGGGAGGATGCAACAGAGATGAGAGAGTGAGAGAAAGGAGTGAAGGAGGACACGTGTCAGAGGAGAGTGGGTTCGAAGAGGAGAAAGAGGGAGAAGGAGGGAGAAAGAGGGAGAAAGTGAGAACAGATAAGATGGAGGCAGAACTCAGAGCAGAAGAAGAGTGATAATTGAAAAGAAAAATGAGGAGAGAAGAGAGGTAAGGTGGGAGGTGGGAGGGGAAGGAGTGATCAAAAAAGAGACGTCAGAGAGAGCGAAAAGGGAGAAGCCAACAGAAAAATGAAAGGAAAAGGAGACATCACATCCATCATGCTTTTCCTGTCTTCTAAATGAGGGTGCAGTGGCACATTTTCCTTGTTGTCATTATCATCATCACCATCAGGATAATCAGGGGAATTCTGCTGAGATGAAGAGAGAGAGAGATGGAGAAAGAGAGACAGGGTGGGATGAGAGAGAGAGAGAGAGAGAGGGTGGGGTGGGGTGAGAGAGTGAGAGATAGGGAGAGAGAGCGAGAGACAGGGAAAGGATGATGAAGGAGGATAACGTGTCAGAGAAAGAACAGACTCATTATCAG
>NC_042964.1:19047649-19049200 GCF_901001165.1 Salmo trutta | reverse complement strand
TCCAACATGCAGAGCCGATGCAGAGTGAAGCAGCTCAACACACTGAATTATTTATGGAGATGTGATGCGGCATTTTTCAACTTGGCTCACTCACGTCTCGGTAGTGTGAAAAGCAGATGGCACATTTTAGAGACGGCAGTCGCGTGTGGAGAGAGAAGGAGAGAGAGAGAGAGAGAGAGGGGGGGGGGACTAGAGAGATGGAAGGATAGCTACAGTCCTCTCTCCAGAAGTGATTCCCTCCCCCAATCCTCCGCTTCTCAGTCCCACCACGGGTTGATCAGACCGCTAACGTGTATGTGTCCCCCCCATCATCAGACAAAAGCACAGTGAGTGTCCGTTACCTGAAGCAGAGAACTTTCAGTTCTCAGAGACTCGTTCATTAGTTAATGCATTAGGCCTATCTGCTTTGACAGGCTCCAACGACTAATCCTTTTCAGTTCAAGTGTGAAACTGGGAAGCCACTTTATTTTTCACTAACGGTGGGGATTTCCATGGCGGGGAGGTGTGTGTGTGTGTGTGCATGGGTACCTTTCCGTAGTCGATAGTAGGGGTCTCCACCGCGGGGAAGAGGTCCTGGATGATTCCGTTGAACAGAGGTAGGTCGACGGAGGCCAGCTTCGCGATGTTCATGTCTTTCATAGACATCAGCAGGATCTGATCAGGGGTAAGAGGTCAGGGGGTGACATCACATCCTGTTTGAGCCACAGCGAGGTATAGTTTTCTGTCTTTGACATGAATTGACTTTAAATACAACTGTACACAAGGTTCTCGTTCGATCACCACTGACTTAACTTTTACAACATCAACAGAAACTTAACAAATGCGAGGAACTGTGAATTTATACAAAAGTACAGAGGAACGACTGAAACTCGCTATCAGGTAAAAGATGAATCCTTTTCAAGTTTTTGTCCTCTTTGATAAAAAATGTTCATCACAGTGTCAGGCACCCTTTCGGGTGTTAGGCACACTTTTATGGTGTCAAACTCTCATCTGCATTCTGTGTCTCTCTGCATCTCTGAGAGAACACACACACACACACACACACACACACACACACACACACACACACACACACACACACACACACACACACACACACACACACACACACACACACACACACACACACACACACACACACAGAGGTCAGATGGATTGAATTACAGGTCTATTCTGGAGATTAATAGAAAAGTGCCGTTGGCCAATTTATTCAAAGGTAGATTTCTATCTTTTGCTCTCTGACGTCTGTCTGCCTGTCTGTCTGTCTGCCTACCAGACTCTGTCTCTTAGACTTTTTATCTTTCTCTCTAGAAACTGACTCACATGTCATCGAATTGAACCCAATGCTGGAAAGTGAGCATAAGTATAGCTGTGTAGTACTCTGCAGTCAGTTGCAGTGCTGTTACTGTATACCCTGGTCAGGTGAAGTGAGTTGTTTCACTGTACCTCCTCGTCGGCCACGTCGGGGCAGACACGTCTCTTCTTGCCCGCGTAGCGGAGCAGCGAGGTCAGGGCACGCAGGCCAAAGTCATAGTGGTCCTGTTTGGACAG
>NC_042964.1:18962649-19042649 GCF_901001165.1 Salmo trutta | reverse complement strand
AGCGCAACACTCAATGTGCTTGTGCTGTGCGCTCTCAGTCTCTGCCACTAGCAGCCGCTGTACAGCCACCTGTCTCTCTTGTGGTGCTTGAACATCCACTACGCGCACAGCTTTGAGCAACCATTTTGAAGGAAAACTTACAGGAGGTTCAATCATAAACACATTCCCAGGCGTTTCTTTAGATAGCAAAAATCTCATTTGCACAGTGGCTAGCTAGTTATGCTAACATTAGCTAGCTAACCAAACGAGAATGTTTACAATGCCATGGCTGAATGCCTCTTGATTCAAGTCTAATTTCCCACAATGATTTTATTCAGAACAGGACATCCATTCCATTTAGCTAAGATTTATGCAAATGTGACCCTTTTCAGGAAGCTAGGCATATGTTCCACATCACTATTTCACAAGAGAGGCATTTGAACATTATAAATGGGTTTTTTTTATGCGTTTTTTGGCAGAAATGCCTTCTGGAACATGTGAACTTTCATGTACCTTAATAACAAGCGTGTGTGCCATTTGTAAACACCAATAAAATTGTTAAAATTACGAGCCTAGTTGGTTTAGCCACGGAAAAACACAGGAACCTTCCCGCTAGCCATGATTGGCTGAGATAATGGATGGGCTGGACATGCCGAGAGATGAGTTTGGATTGGTCTGCCATGTAGCATGCTTCTGTCTATAACATGAGCTGCTCAGTACGTGTAGATCATCCTTTCTACTGCAGCTTTTTTGAAAGATATCATGAAGAACTTCAAAAGTGCTGCTACTGCCCTCAACATTGTTGCCCTGAATTTAACAGGCGCTATCGACACAGATCAGTGGGAAAAAGTTGTGATGGACTACTTTCTGGAGGACGATCGTGGCATGCTGACTCTCTCTGACTCTGAAATGAATCAGTCAATGAGGAAATCCCTGATTTAGGTAGAAACATTTTAATTGAACCAGACATTGTTGAGGTTTCTGATGACAGTGATGGGGAAGAAACGGCGATCAACAGTGTTGTCACAGAAGAAGTTGACAGAGTTTTAAAATCAGTGGAATGCCTGGTGGAAGCAAAGAGATTATGCAAATGCTGAGGGGGTCAAAAACAGAACATAGAAGGCTGTTGTATAAAACATCTTCAAATGAAGGGAAGCCATGGCATCCATGACAGAGAGGTAGAATCATTTATCAAGTATACTAGAGGTCGACCGATTAATCGGAATGGCCGATTAATTAGGGCCGATTTCAAGTTCTCATAACAATCAGAAATTGGTATTTTTACACACCGATTTGGCCGTTTAAAAAAAAAAAAAATTTACACCTTTATTTAACTAGGCAAGTCAGTTAAGAACACATTCTTATTTTCAATGACGGCCTAGGAACGGTGAGTTAACTGCCTTGTTCAGGGGCAGAACGACAGATTTTTACCTTGTCAGTTTGAGGATTCGTTTTTGCAACCTTCCGGTTACTAGTCCAATGCTCTAACCACCTGCCTAACTTTGCACTCCACGAGGAGCCTGCGTGGCAGGCTGACCACCTGTTACGCGAGGACAGCAAGAAGCCAAGGTAAGTTGCTAGCTAGCATTAAACTTATAAAAATCAATCAAGCTTCACAGAATCACTAGTTAACTACACATGGTTGATGATATTACTAGTTTATCTAGAGTGTCCTGCGTTGCATATAATCGATGCGGTGCCTGTTAATTTGTAATCGAATCACAGCCTACTTCGCCAAACGGGTGATGATTTAGCACTGTCGTTGCACCAAACCTAACCATAAATATCAATGCCATTCTTTAAAATCAATACACAAGTATATATTTTGAAACCTGCATATTTAGTTAATATTGCCTGCTAACATGAATTTCTTATAATTAGGGAAATTGTGTCACTTCTCTTGCGTTCCGTGCAAGCAGTCAGGGTATATGCAGCAGTTTGGGCCGCCTGGCTCGTTGCGAACTGTGTGAAATCCATTTATTCCTAACAAAGACCGTAATTAATTTGCCAGAATTGTACATAATTATGACATCACATTGAAGGTTGTACAATGTAACAGCAATATTTAGACTTAGGGATGCCACCCATTAGATAAAATATGGAACGGTTCCGTATTTCACTGAACGAATAAACGTTTTGTTTTCGAAATACTGTTTCCAGATTCGACCATATGAATGACCAAAGGCTCGTATTTCTGTGTGTTGTTATGTTATAATTAAGTCTATGATTTGATAGAGCAGTCTGACTGAGCGATGGTAGGCAGCAGCAGGCTCGTAAGCATTCATTCAAACAGCACTTTCGTGCGTTTGCCAGCAGCTCTTCGCAATGCTTTAAGCATTGCGCTGTTCATGACTTCATGCCTATCAACTCCCGAGATTAGGCTGGTGTAACCGATGTGAAATGGCTAGGTAGTTAGCGGGGTGCGCGCTAATAGCGTTTCAAACGTCACTCGCTCTGAGACTTGGAGTAGTTGTTCCCCTTGCTCTGCAAGGGCCGCAGCTTTTGTGGAGCGATGGGTAACGATGCTTCGAGGGTGACTGTTGTCGATGTGTTCCTGGTTCGAGCCCAGGTAGGGGCGAGGAGAGGGACGGAAGCTATAGTGTTACACTGGCAATACTAAAATGCCTATAAGAACATCCAATAGTCAAAGGTATATGAAATACAAATGGTATAGAGAGAAATAGTCCTATAATAACCTCAACCTAAAACTTCTTACCTTGGAATAGTGAAGACTCATGTTTAATGGAACCACCAGCTTTCATATGTTCTCATGTTCTGAGCAAGGAACTTAAACGTTAACTTTTTTACATGGCACATATTGCACTTTTACTTTCTTCTCCAACACTTTGTTTTTGCATTATTTAAACCAAATTGAACATGTTTCATTATTTATTTGAGGCTAAATTGATCTGATTGATGTATTATATTAAGTTAAAATAAGTGTTCATTCAGTATTGTTGTAACTGTCATTATTACAAATAAATAAAAATTGTCTGATTAATCGGTATCGGCTTTTTTTTGGGGCCCTCCAATAATCGGTATCGGCGTTGAAAAACCATAATCGGTCGACCTCTAATGTATACCAGTCTAGCTACATTTTCAGATATTATATCTTTCTTATTTTGTCAGAAAGTCATTTTCATTGCAAGTTAAAGCGTACTGTTAGCTAGCTAGCTAACGTTAGCTGGCTGGTTTCGCTAGCTAACGTTAAGTGAATGATCTGTGTAGTAATATTATTTGTATCTATTTGTACCATTTGAAATGCTAGTTATAGCCTAATGTTAGCTAGCTAACACTGAACCTATTTGGTTAGCTTTAGCTACCTGCAGATTCAGTGCATGGTAATATGGGTTGGGATTATGGTTCATTGTTTAGCTAGCTACCTACATGTCTAAACAAAAGACTCCACTATGCAAGTAACCATTTCACTGTACCGCTTACACATTTTGGATCCTGTGCATGTGACAAATAAACATAGATTTTATTTGATATAGTGTGTGTTTACCAGAGACAATAATGTGAAGAACAGCATGATCTGCACCAAAGTCAGACTAGGATATAGGCCAAGGACTAGATCAAGGATATTTTTACTACTTGCTTCCATTCAGCCACAAGAGCATTAGTGAGGTCTGGGACTGAAATTGGGCGATTAGACCTGGCTCACAGTCGGTGTTCCAATTCATTCCAAAGTGTCACGCCCTGACCCGAGAGAGACGTTTTTCTCTGTTTGGTTAGGTCAGGGTGTGACATGGGGTGGGCATTCTATGTGTTGTATTTCTTTGTTTTGGCTGAGTATGGTTTCCAATCAGAGGCAGCTGTCTATGGTTGTCTCTGATTGGGAATCATACTTAGGCAGCCCTTTTTCCTTCCTTCAGTGTGGGATCTTGTTTTTGTGCAGCTCAATTAGCCTGCAGAACGTGACGGTCGTTTTTTGTTGTTTATTGTTTTGTTCTAGTGTTCTGAGTTAAATAAAAATAATCATGAGCACTTACCACGCTGCACCTTGGTCTACTCCTTTCGACGACGATCATCACACAAAGGTGTTAGATGGAGTTGAGATCTGGGCTCTTTGCAGGCCAGTCAAGTTCTTCCACACCAATCTTGACAAACCATTTCTGTATGGAACTCACTTTGTGCACGGGAGCATTGTCATGCTGAAACAATAAAGTGCCTTCCCCTAACTGTTGCCAGAAAGTTATCGTCTAGAACAGTGGTTCCCAAACTTTTTATAGTCCCGTATCAAACATTCAACCTCCAGCTTCCAGGGTCAGCGCACTCTCAAATGTTGTTTTTTGCCATCATTGTAAGCCTACCACACACACACTATACGATACATTTATTAAACATAAGAATGAGTGTGAGTATGTCACAACCCGGCTCGTGGGAAGAGCTCTTATAGGACCAGGGAACAAATAATAATATAATAATAATCAATATTTTGCTCTTTATTTAGCCATCTTACATATAAACCCTTATTTGTTCATCAAAAATGGTGAATAAATCACCACAGGTTAATGAGAAGGGTGTGCTTGAAAGGATGCACATAACTCTGTACTACAGAGCCTTCCCTGTAGCTCAGTTGGTAGAGCATGGTGTTTGCAACGCCAGGGTTGTGGGTTCGATTTCCAAGGGGGCCAGCACAGAAGAAAAAAAATGTATGACGTGTATGAAAATGTATGCATTCACTACTGTAAGTCGCTCTGGATAAGAGCGTCTGCTAAATGACTAAAATGTCAAATGTAAAAAACTCTGCAATGTTGTACTGGAGAAATACTGGTCTCAGTCTTAAATCATTTTTTCACACACAGTCTGTGCCTGTATTTAGTTTTCATGCTAGTGAGGGCCGAGAATCCACTTTCACATAGGTACGTGGTTGCAAAGGGCATCAGTGTCTTAACAGCACGATTTGCCAAGGCAGGATACTCTGAGCGCAGCCCAATCCAGAAATCTGGCAGTGGCTTCTGATTAAATTCAATTTTCACAGAACCGATTGTTGCAATTTCAATGAGGCTCTCTTGTTCAGATATCGGTTAGTGGACTGGAGGCAGGGCATAAAAGGGATAACGAATCCAGTTGTTTGTGTCATCCGTTTCGGAAAAGTAACTGCGTAATTGCCCACCCAACTCACTCAGGTGCTTCGCTATATAACATTTGACATTGTCCATAAGCTTGAGTTCATTTGCACACATAAAAAATCATACAGTGATGGAAAGACCAGTCTGTTAACTTGTTAACTTCTTTGGGATAGGGTGCAGAATTTTCACGGCCGGATAAAAAACGTACCCGATTGAATCTGTATACTACTCCTGCCCAGAAACTAGAATATGCATATAATTAGTAGATTTGGATAGAAAACACTCTAAAGTTTCTAAAACTGTTTGAATGGTGTCTGTGAGTATAACAGAACTCATATGGCAGGCCAAAACCTGAGAAGATTCCATACAGGAAGTGCCCTGTCTGACAATTTGTTGTCCTTCTGTTGCATCTCTATCGAAAATACAGCGTCTGTGCTGTAACGTGACATTTTCTAAGGCTTCCATTGGCTCTCTAAAGCCGCCAGAAAGTGGAATGGGGTGTCTCCTGTCTCTGGGCAAAGAACAGCCGCAGAATTTGTAAGTGGTCAGCCTGGGGACAGTGAGACTGAGATGCGCGTTCACGAGACTACTCCATTTTTTTCTTTCAGCCTTTGAATGAATACAACGTTGCCCGGTTGGAATATTATCGCTATTTTACGAGAAAAATTGCATAAAAATTTATTTTAAACAGCTTTTGCACCATCAGTACAGATACCAACACATCTTGACCACCAAAGTCCATTTGATGTCACAAAGCTGCCCAGTACTTTAAAAATATCCTCTCCTGTTGTCCTGGTTTCCAGTGGATTGCAGAAGAGGATGTCTTCCTTAATTGACCCCCCACAAACGTAACAGACATATACCAGGAGCTGTGCCAGGCCTGCCACGTCTGTTGACTCATCCAGCTGTAAAGCATATAATTCACTGGCTTGTATGCAAAGCAGTAATTGTTTCAAAACATCTCCTGCCATGTCACTGATGCGTCGTGAAACAGTGTTGTTTGATGAAGGCATTGTCTGTGTAGTTTTTTGGGGCTTTTTCCCCCAACATTGTCTCAGCCATATCCGCGGCAGCAGGAAGAATTATGTCCTCCACAATAGTATGGGGCTTGCCTGTCCTAGCCACTCAGTAGCTCACCATATAAGGCGCTTCTTAGCCCCTTCTTATTAATAGTATCTGTTGCTTTTATGCATGTCTTACTACTCGAAAGTCGTCTTAATTCTCACTCATAAAACTCCTGTGGAAGGCCTCCCGAGTGGTGCGGTGGTCTCAGACACTGCATCACTAGAGATCCTGGTTCGAGTCCAGGCTCTGTCGCAGCCGGCCGCGACCGGGAGACCCATGGGGCGGCGCACCGGGTTAGGGGAGGGTTTGGCCGGCAGGGATGTCCTTGTCCCATCGCGCACTAGCGACTCCTGTGGCGGGCCGGGCGGAGTGCACGCTGACACGGTCGCCAGGTGTACGGTGTTTCCTGCGACACATTGGTGTGGCTGGCTTCCGGGTTAAGTGGGCATTGTGTCAAGAAGCAGTGTGGCTTGGTTGGGTTGTGTTTCGGAGTACGCACGGCTCTCGACCTTCGCCTCTCCTGAGTCCGTACGGGAGTTGCAGCGATGAGACATGACCGTAACTTCCAATTGGATACCACAAAATTGGGGAGAAAAAGGGGTAAAAAAACAACAACAAAAACCCAAATAAAAAACACTCACGTGGCTTATTTTTCAAATTGGCATGTTTTGTTTCTAAATGTCTGTTCAAAAGTGAAGGTGTCATTGAGTTTTAAGATAGTAATTTTGCACATATAACACACTGTGGCTACTCCAAATTTAAGTGAACCCCAAATCAATGTAGTTCTCATCATATTTGCGCCTCTTCGATGGTCCAACGTCCCTGTCTGTCGTTCGGTGCTTTCCTGAGTAAGGGGGCAGTAGCTCTTCGGCTGCATCAGATTCACAACTGTCAGTGTCCATGCTAGCTGGGCTAACAGCAAATGTAGAATGACTGATGCTAGCATTGGATGTGCTCGTGGAAGCAGAACAACTTGTCGTCTACAGGTGCAGGTGTAGTAATGCTGGTAGTAGCAGTACTACCAGTAGAGCTGGTATGTGTTTCTAAGGAAGCGGGCCTTACTTTTTTTTAACCATTTAACCATTCGAGCAAACAGAATGAGCAGCAGCTACGTTTGGCTACATACGGACAGTTAGTGGATTTCCCGCGAGAGAGTAACGGTTAATGTGATTGGATGTTAATTATTTCACTAGGCTACCTGTATTTGACATTGTGTTGTTATTTCCCTGAACTCTAGATGGTTCCAAAATAATTTGGGCAGTGAAAAGAGGCTAATCAGGCGAGAAAAAAAACTCACCCAAATATTAAAAGAAAACTCACCCGTTGGAAAATATAAATAGACTGTTTGAAAATGTGAAGGAAAAAAAACACGTACCCCATTTTGGGAATACCTGGTCTAGAATGTCATTGTATGCTGTAGCGTTAAGATTTCCCTTCCCTGGAACTAAGGGGCCTTGCCCAAACCAGTTGGCACTATGCATTGGGGCAGGTAGCGTTCTCCTGGTATCCGCCAAACCAAGATTCGTCCATTGGACTGCCAGATAGTGAAGCGTGATTCATCACTCCAGAGAACGCGTTTCCACTGCTCCAGAGTCCAATAGCAGTGAGCTTTACCACTCCAGCTGACACTTGGCATTGCGCATGGTGATCTTAGGCTTGTGTGCGGCTGCTCAGCCATGGAAACCCATTTCATGAAGCCCCCGACGAACAGTTCTTGTGCTGACATTGCTTCCAGAGGCAGTTTGGAACTTGGTAATGAGTGTTGCAACCGAGGACAGACAATTTTTACGCGCCACGCGCTTCAGTACTCGGCGGCCCCTTTTTGTGAGCTTGTGTGGCCTACCACTTCGTGGCTAAGCCATTGTTGCTCCTAGACGTTTCCACTTCACAATAACAGCACTTACAGTTGACCAGGGCAGCTCTAGCAGGGCAAAAATTTGACAAACTGACTGTTGGAAAGGTGGCATCCTATGACGTTGCCACATTGAACGTCACTGAGCTCTTCAGTAGAGCCATTCTACTGCTAATGTTTGTCTATGGAGATTGCATGGCGGTGTGCTCGATTTTATACACCTGTCAGCAACGGTGTGGCTGAAATAGCCAAATCCACTCATTTGAAGGGGTGTCCACATACTTTTGTATATACTGTATAGTGTACCATTTTCTACCTCTTTCTCTACTTTTATCCGATGTAAAAAACACAATTTATATATATAAATATATATATATATTTTTACCAGTTAAAAACAAATTCTTATTTACAATGACGGCCTACCCCGGCCAAACCCGGACGATGCTGGGCCAAATGTGAGCCGCCCTATGGGACTCCCAATCACGGCCGGATGTGATACAGCCTGGATGGCTACATTAGTTCATGTCGAAAAACATGGATCAGTAGCCTCGGCTAGATCTAATAGCTGTATGATATTTTACATGAACTGACATGGTTGATCTGTTGTTATTGTCTTAGAATACAGTTTATTTTCTGATTTCTTCCCCTATAATCAAAAGATGTTATACCTACAGCCCAGTGCGATGTTATTATTTGTATGTAAACATCTTTATTTAGGGAACAATTTCAAAAAATGGCATTCATCGAGTTAATCGCACAGAAAACCATGCAATTAACTCAATGAATTGTTGTAATCATTTTGACAACCCTAGTAGGTGTTCAAAAATGTATTTCCCGTGGCACAGCGCCACAGCTAAAAGAATGCAGCAGAAACACTGGTGCGTTCGTTCCTAATTCATGTCTGTGTGTCATCGTCACGTAAAGTAAAATCCATATTCTGTAACATCAGATTTGTGAGACGCAGCGTAGCGGAGACAGTAAATGCAATATCCACCAGATTGATTTGATGATATGCATCTATATCTATCCTTCAGTGCCACGGGAACTCAATCTCATCTGATGATTGCTTCGATCTCAACATAAAAGAAACGTCTATATTTCATTAACGCGCCAGTGATAATTCTACAACATATTCTTTAGAAACCACCAGGCATTGCGAGCGAACAGTATTGAATATATACCTACTGCCAGCGCAATTCATTAAACTGACACACTTATATGGCATATGAATATCTTGTTCATTTAGTTAACAGACACAGTGGGCAAGTAGGTTTTTCAGACATGGTGAAATAGTAGATATTACAGTACTATCTTGTAGTATCATAGTTCAGGCCAGGAGTTTTTCAAGGGCTTCCTGTGAGCTAAGCAGGACAAACTCTAGGCCCTATGGTCAGGAAATACTCTGCAGGCAGTCAAAAGCAACATTAAGGTCTGAAACGGTCATTAACGTAGTATTATTACCTTATTACCTGTCACTTCCTCCCTCCATTCCTCCCTCCCTCTCTCCATTCCTCCCTCCATCCCTCCCTCCATTCCTCCCTCCAACCATTCCTCACTCCCACCATTCATTCCTCCCTCCCTCCATTCCTCCCTCCATTCCTCCCTCCCGCCATTCCTCTCTCCCGCCGTTCCTCCCTCCCGCCGTTCCTCCCTCCCGCCATTCCTCCCTCCCGCCATTCCTCCCGCCATTCCTCCCGCCATTCCTCCCGCCATTCCTCCCGCCATTCCTCCCGCCATTCCTCCCACCATTCCTCCCACCATTCCTCCCACCATTCCTCCCTCCCTCCATTCCCCCCTCCCTCCATTCCCCCCTCCCTCCATTCCTCCCTCCATTCCTCCCTCCCACCATTCCTCACTCCCACCATTCCTCCCTCCCTCCATGCCACCATTCCTCCCTCCCTCTGTACTTTATTACCTTGCAGTTGTTGAATCCCTCTCCGAACAGGGTGATCTCAGCGATGAGGGTGGAGTCTGGTACCACCATGGAGATAGGCCTGAACATGGACTTCAAGTTGTCAGGCAGTTCCGTACGACCGGCATAGCCTGGAGATGGAGAGAACACATATTAACACATGATCTCTCTCTCGCTCTATCCCCCTCTCTCTGTCTCCCCTTTCACTCTTTCTTCCCCTCTCTTTCCCCTTCTCTCTAACACACACTAAATCCGTTTTAGAAATGTGACAGTGATTCTAACTTGAAGTAAGCTAGGCTTTAGTGAACAAACACTCACACTTGACTCTTTCCCCCTTACTAGTTCTGATAGCTACTTTACTGAGGAAAAATGAACTTACTCTGACTGTGATAAGGGGTTGTCCCACCTAGCTATCTTAAGATGAATGCACTAACTGGAAGTCCCTCTGGATAAGAGCATCTGATAAATTACTAAAATGTCAATTCTGAATCCTGAATGGATATCAATGAGACATTTCTCAATACTATAGTTTCCTGTATGCACAGATATGTGAAATGACTGTACCAGGGTTCATGGTGATGAAGATACCACAGGACCAGACCAGGCGGATCTCTCGTCCTTCAAAGATGAAGCTGGTGGCTCCAGCAGACAGAGCAGACAGGATTGACAGGATCTGCTGAGCCACCACTGACAACACCTCAATGTTGATACGGTTAAACTCATCAAAACAGCCCCACGCACCCGTCTAGAGACAGACACAAATGATTTTAGCCTGGCATTATTTTCAACACACTGTGTTACCTGAAAGGTCAATTGTGTTGCTGTACAACACTGACTTAAGTGCATAACCCATTCAAGACTTTCAATGGATATGCAATGCCTAAGATGAAGTACGCTGGCTGTTTCTCAGACACAGATTAAGCCTAGTTCTTCACTCAGAGGGAAACCATCTTAATAACATAAGGGTGCATCTGTTTCTTCACGGTCCAGTACCTGAGCCAGTCCAGAGTACATACGTCCCATGGACTTGAAGTCCATTCCATCGGAGCAGTTGACCACGATCACGTACATGCCCATAGCCTTGCCCAGGTCCTTGACCGTCTCAGTCTTCCCTGTCCCTGCTGGACCTTTAGGAGAGCCCCCCCGGTGGAGGTGGAGGGCTGTGGTCAGGGTCATATAACACCTGGAAGATGAGAGAGGGAGAGAGATAGGGGGGGGAAAGAAAGAAAAGCGCTGTGCATTGCAGCTTCTTCAAGGTGCTGGAATTTGGCAGAGACAACTGAAATATAGTGCACTTTAGCAATAAGGCCTGAGGAGGTGTGGTACATGGTCAATATACCACGGCTAAGGCCTGTTCTTATGCACGACGCAACAACACAAACCCCCGAGGTGACTTATTGCGATTATGAACTGGTTACCAATGTAATTAGAGCAGTAAAAAGACATGTTTGTCATACCCATGGTATACGGTCTGATATACCACAGCTGTCAGCCAATCAGCATTAAGCACTCAAACCACCCAGTTTATAATATAATATAAACCCCAGCCGTTTCATATATTTGATCTCTTCCAGAGCTAGCACACCTGATTCAACTTGTCAACTAATCATCAAGCCTTAATTATTACATTTGTATATACTTTTTTCGCAAATATTTTCTTACTTTAACGAAAAACTTTGCATTGTTGGTTAAGGGCTTGTCAGTAAGCATTTGACAGTGAGGTCTACACCTGCTGTATTCAGCGCATGTGACAAATCAAATTTGATTCATTTGGGGAAATGAGGTGAGATAGTTCAAGGCTGCAGCAAAATTATGAATCGTCCCCGAGGAGAGGATGAAAACCACTGATACAGGGAATAGCTAGTGTGAACTCTGAGATGTGGCCATGATCTCTTTACTGTGAGGTCCTGGGTTGATGCTAGTGTTTACCTGTCAGTGAGTGGGGTGATGACCAGTCGTCCAGAGTTACCCAGGTACTCATAGCTGTACTGGAAGTGTGTGTTGGTCTGCCTGATGATACAGTCATCCACTTCCTATGAACAGAGAGAGAAAAAAACGTTTAGGATGAAACTTGAGCTACCTCTTCACTTTCAACCCTCTTCCTGCTTTCTGTTCTACCTCCTCTCACCCCTCTCCGTACCGTCCCCCAGTAGAGGAGCTGGCAGAGACAGTTGAAGGCCCCTTACTCCTCTTCTAAACCCCCTGTCCTAACCTCCTCCTTACCTCCCCCTCTCCTTCTCCTCTCATCACCTCCCTCTCCCACCCCATCTCACCTCCTCCTGACCTCCCCCTCTCCTCACCTTCTCCTTTCCTCCCCCTCTCCTCACCTTCTCCTTTCCTCCCCCTCTCCTTTCCTCCCCCTCTCCGTACCTTCTCCTTTCCTCCCCCTCTCCGTACCTTCTCCTTTCCTCCCCCTCTCCTTTCCTCCCCCTCTCCGTACCTTCTCCTTTCCTCCCCCTCTCCGTACCTTCTCCTTTTCTCCCCCTCTCCGTACCTTCTCCCAGTAGAGACGGAGCTGGCAGAGCCAGTCGAAGGCGTTGACGTCGTTGCAGCCCGTCTTAGCCAGCTTGTCGATGACGTCGCGGTCGTGCACCTCCACGGTGACCAGCGCAACGATCTTCAGCCGCAGGATCTTAGACAGGTTCCCCCGGATGGCGTCAGAGTAACGGTGCAGCATGGACAGCTGGCGGGCAGGGACGAACGGTAAAAGGTTAAAGAGTCCAACAGGCGCTAGTGTAATTGTGCATAAGGTCCCTGGTTAATTCTCGGTGGAGGGACGGTTCCTCATCACTCATGGTGTTGGAGGCTACTTTGAGCAGTGGAGTTTCACCACTCATAATGTCTTGATAACAGAGTGCTGCCCTTCTCTCTCTCTCTCTCTCTCTCTCTCTAACCTGTTTCTTCTTCAAGGACTTGAGGGCAGACTTGTCGGCCCTCTCCTTGCCGGTGATCAGAGACTTGGTGACGTCAGCGGTCCACTGGATCTGACTGGCTGTGATCAGCATCTGGACGGGAGGGACACTGCAATGAAGTTCAAAGTTCAAAACTTTGGTGTCCATTTTAGGTGGACATTTGTTTTTGACGTCCATTTTGTAGCATCAGAAGGCACAGAGAGAGACAATGAGAGTGTTCAATAAGGACTAACATTCACAGTGAGGGATGGAGGATAAACATTTGAGCACAGAGAGAGAGAGAGAGAGAGAGAGAGAGAGAGAGAGAGAGAGAGAGAGAGAGAGAGAAAGAGAGAAAGAAAGAGAGAGTGAGAAAGAGAAAGAGAGAGAGAGTGAGAGAGAAAGAGAGAGAGAGAGTGAGAGAGAAAGAGAGAAAGAGAGAAAGAAAGAGAGAGTGAGAAAGAGAAAGAGAGAGAGAGTGAGAGAGAAAGAGAGAGAGAGAGTGAGAGAGAAAGAGAGAGAGAGAGAGACCTGTCCAGGCCAGTCTTTGACCCATTTGTCTCTCTTCCCAGTCATCTTCTTCAGGGCCAGGCGACAATTCTTCAGAGAGTCCTTTAATGTCCAGCGCATGGTCCTCTCCACGTCACACAGCCAGGCCTGCACACACACACACACACACACACACACACACAAAATCAGAAAAACACATATTGACAGAGGCAGTAAGTATAAGACAATAAAAATACCAAAATGCATGACTCTTGTGTTCATTAAGTTTGAGTGAATAGCCAGTATCAGTTCATGAATAGACTGTAGGTGTGCAGGTAGCAGGTGAGAGAGTGTTGGAACCTCCACAGGGCCCTCCAGCAGCACAGGGTGGATGAACTCCACAAACTCTCCCTCCGCTGAGAACATCCCGCTGGCCTCAGACTTAGCACTGCTGATCCCAACCTGGACCACACACACACACACACACACACACACACACACACACACACACACACACACACACACATACACACACACACACACACACACACACACAAACACACACACACACACACACACCATAATCACAATCACAATCATCATATACACTACTCTGTTTATCATATATCCTGATGCCTAGTCACCTTACCACTATACATATCTACCTCCGTCCATCCAGTATCCCTGTAAATATGGTACTGGAACTGACCCTGTATAATGCAGTGTCCCTCCCGTCCAGATGCTTACTTACTTTATTGTGTTCTTGTTATTTCTTATTTTTATATCTTGTTTATTTTTGTTCTACCTTGTTATTTCTAGTATTGTATTGTTATTGATTACTGCATTGTTGGGGTTAGAGCTAGCAAGAAAGGCATTTCACTGTACTTCTGCATGTAACATTAAAACATTCAAACGAAGAAACACAGACACACACAGTCAGACAAGGACACCTGGATAGTGTGTGTGTGTGTGTGTGTGTGTGTGTGTGTGTGTGTGTGTGTGTGTGTGCGTACACGCGTGTGTGCACCTCTCCCTACGTGACCTTGTCTGTATGCCTACCTTTCCCATGCGAAGGCTCTTGATGTTATCGAAGCACTTCTTGAGGTGCGGCTGCACAGCCTCGGGGTGGCGTGACTGGCCCAGGATCTCCAGCAGGTCGTCGTTGGACAGGAAGTAGAAGCGAGGGAAGATCTGGCGCTTGGTCTCCAGGTACATGTCCAGAGACTTCTGGATCTCCTCCAGCTTGTTGTTCATCTCAGACAGCTTCTCTGGCAGGCCTGGGGGAAGGAGAAAGAGATATATGAGGGAGTTGCCTTCCATTTGTTTCCGATTACACCATCGGTGAGTGTGCAGTTTTTGGTTTTTGTTCCAGCCCAGCACTAGCACACCAAATGGCCCAGGGGTGTGAAGGTGAACAGAAAGGCACTGGAGCAACGAACCGCCCTTGCTGCCTCTGCCTTTCCGGTTCCCCTCTCTCCACTGGGATTCTCTGCCTCTAACCCTATTATGGAGGCTGAGTCACTGGCTTACTGGTGCTCTTCCATGCCGTCCATAGGAGGGGTGCGTCACTTGAGTGGGTTGAGTCACTGACGTGATCTTCCTGTCCGGCGTTGGCGCCGCCCTCGGGTTGGTGCTGTGGGGGAGGTCTTCGTTGGCTGTACTCGGCCTTGTCTCAGGGTAGTAAGTTGGTGGTTGAAGATATCCCTCTAGTGGTGTGGGGGCTGTGCCTTGGCAAAGTGTGTGGGGTTATATCCTGCCTGTTTGGCCCTGTCCGGGGGTATCATCGGACAGGGCCACAGTGTCCACAGTGCGTGCGTGCGTACGTACCCGGGTGGTGTGTTCCCCTCAGGGCGTTGTTGTCCTTGTTCAGTCGATCCATGATGGTCTTCCAGCTGCTGTTGATGTCATCAAACTCTGTGGACTCTCTTGGAAGCTGCTTACGGATGTCCTCGCCCAGGAAGATGTTCTAGAGAAGAGAGTGATGAAAGAGAGAGAGAGAGAAGAAAGATAAAAAAAAACAGATAAGAGAAAGCCGAGGGAAGAGAGACAGAGAGAAAGCGAAAGAGAGAAAGAAAGAGCGAGAGAGAAAAACAATAGACGAGAGAGGAAACAGACCAGACAAAACAGAGAGAAGAGAGGAAACGTGTTACAGGTGTGTTTATACCCGGCAGTAGACACTAGATGTTGCTAAAACACTCTACCACTCTGTTTAGACAGCTGATCAGAGCTAAACGAACAAACACGTTTTATGTTGTACTCCATGTGTTTTACGTTGTACTCTATGTGTTTTAATTTGTACTCCATGTGTTTTACGTTGTACTCCGTGTGTTTTACGTTGTACTCCGTGTGTTTTACGTTGTACTCCGTGTGTTTTACGTTGTACTCCGTGTGTTTTACGTTGTACTCCATGTGTTTTACGTTGTACTCCATGTGTTTTACGTTGTACTCCATGTGTTTTACGTTGTACTCCATGTGTTTTATTTTACATTGTACTCCATGTGTTTTATTTTACGTTGTACTCCATGTGTTTTATTTTACGTTGTACTCCATGTGTTTTACGTTGTACTCAGTGTGTTTTACGTTGTACTCCATGTGTTTTACGTTGTACTCCATGTGTTTTACGTTGTACTCCATGTGTTTTATTTTACGTTGTACTCCATGTGTTTTATTTTACGTTGTACTCCATGTGTTTTACGTTGTACTCAATGTGTTTTACGTTGTACTCAGGATTTAGGCGTGAGAGAACTGCGAATGTTGATGAGTTGATGTGAAAGGTTGTTTGTCTATAGAAGAGCATACAACTTAAATGAAGGCCTACACTGTTCCTCTGTTATGCTCCTGACCCCTGAGTACACCCAAGATCTGTCAGGGTGTAAGAATGGAGAGAGAGAGAGAGAGAGAATAGGGGTTCTATGTGTGTGTGTGTGTAGTCTACCTCCAGGTACATCCACTGCCTCTGGACAGTGAGGATCACCTCTATGACCTCCAGCACCAGAGAGAGGCAGCGTTCCCAGCGGTCCACTTCCTTCTCAAAGGCCCTGACGAACCTGGACGCCTTCATGGTGGAGAGGGTCACCTGGTTGTCCTCCAGGGTCTGGAACACTTCCTCTGTACCCCTGGAGGGTTTAGGAGACACCGGGTCAGATGGAACAAGGTCCACATGTATTATAATGGCTGGACCCATTGAAATACATGTCGTTTGAAATATGCAGAGTTTGACCGATGACTTAAACCCTTCTCAAAGATAAAAGAGCAGCATTTGACATTTTCAGAGAACAAAAAATATATATATATTTTGCGTTTTTTCAAACATACTATACCTGCATACATATGACGAATATTCAAACACATATTACTAGGGAGAATACGTTTCTGTCCTCCAGTCTGTTTCTGAGTCTCCAGTCTGAGTAGGGATATAACAGTGCTGTGTAGCTACTGTACTCTGAACAGCTATTATCACTGACTCACACACACACACACACACACACACACACACACACACACGCACATTCTCTCTACACCTAAGAAAGAACACAGTGAGGGGCTGAGGGACGGTGGAGTGGGTGGTTGGGGTGCAGGTAGGTAAGGTAGGGAACAGCCCTCACAACAGCAGAATAGACCTTTCCTCTACCTCACTAGCTGAACCTCTCTAAAATATTACAACAAAGAAAACAGAGTGGTGAGGAGCTGAGGGACTGAGGAGGGTATGATGGGGGAGGCTGGGGTTGAAGAGGGGGGACGAGGTAACCAGAGCTTTCAAAAACAGAAATAAAGGGTACAAAGTAAGAAGCTGTGGTCTCCGCCCCCCCCCCCTGCCTAGCGTGCCTTGTAACCATGGCAGCAGCCTCGTGCGGCACTGCAGCCGTCGCCATGCCAACGGCGGCGGCAGCCTTCTGCGGGGATCAGACGCGGTGGGTGACACCTGACGCATACACACACAGACACAAACATGCAGACACACACGTACACACACCTGCAAACCCACAAACCCACGGCTGACACACACACACACACACACACACACACACACACACACACACACACACACACACACACACACACACACACACACACACACACACACACAGAGAGATCATGGCTTCAGCAGGTGTGCAGAGAGGCAACTTTTCTTTCATTTCATCAGACGTGGTGTGTTCTGAGCACACTGTGTATTAGACACACATACAGCGACACACAAGCGCGCCCATACCACTGTTGTCCACGTATTAATAACCAGTCCTCCAATGTCAATTTGAGCTCTCGAGGACTGTGGTGCAGAGAGAGACAGGGCCATGCAGAGAGGAGAGGAGAGAGAGGGCCTTAATGTATTCACACTGAATCCTGACACCACAGGAACTACAGGTTCAACTACCTACAATACCAGACTGGGTGGTTTGGGGGTTGTCAGCATAGAGAATAGCCTACCTGTTGTTTCACCACATTAGGTGGGAGAGATAGGATAGGATTCAAATAGTGTTCTAAATGAGAGAGAGAGAGAGAGAGAGATGAGATGGGTTCTTGAGGGAAGGGCAATGAAAGGAGGAGGCTAGGTTATCCTCATGCTCCTTCAGCTAGGGGGACACACACACACCGCTCAGAGCGCACACACACACACACACACACACGGCGCATAGGGCATACACTGCTCAGAGCACACACACAATGCTTAAATGCACATACACACAATCACTCAAAGCACAGGTACACACTGTTAGTGACTAATCACACACTCCATAATGTACACTGAGATTAGGAACACCTAATTTGTCCGCTCCCCCCCGCTCAATTCATTGGGGCATGGACTCTACAAGGTGTCGAAAGCGTTTCACAGGGATGTTGGCCCATACTACCACTTACACATTCAAGACCCTATGTTCACTCTGCTTTGCTTGTAATGCCACACACACACACACACACACACTAACTCATCATGTACATTCATACAACTGTCAACTGACACAAAAAATACAAAGACAAACACACGCATGACACGCACACTGAGCCGACACACACACATCACTATGTCTCCATCAACTGCTGAAGCAATATACGCTGACCACAAACTCACTTACCAACAACACTCGCCACACTCTGCACATATGCTTCACTTGATCCATCCATCCGCCACACACACAGACAAACACACACACACCAGCCACACATGTAATACATGCTGAAGGATCTGGTGTTACCCAGCAGAGCTAGAGGAGGAATGCCCAGAGGGCCGAGCTCAGGGCTAGTGCCCAGAGAGCTGCCTGCCTGAATGGCTGAATGGAGCCCAGAGACAGAGCTGTGGGGAGGCGCGTGTGTGTGTGTGTGTGTGCCTGATTACTGTACAGACAGGCAAATAGCCATTACTGCCATGCTGTTTACTGTATACTGTAGCTATGGTATACGTGTGTGTGCATTTTGCTTTGATGATATTTTTCATGAGGGCTGTGGAATATCCGTTGGTGATGTGTGTGTGTGTTTGTGTGCAGGGCTCGACATTAACGCTTGTCTTCTTGTCCGGGACAAGTAAACCAAAATTGTCGGACAAGAAGAATATAGGTTTGAGTTGTCTGAAAGGACAAGTTTAAAAAATGTAATCCAACAACAATCCCAATATCAAACAATTACTCAGATCATAATTGGATCAGAGAGGCCAACATTGGAATAATATTCAAATCTATTTTTCATGTACTTAAATAAAACAGCGGACATGTCAAAGTGTATGTGATATGCATATTGGTTACAACCTCATGTCCAAACCTATGCGACATGAGGGAGGCAGCAGAAAATGTAGCCAAACTTTCATGAGACTGTTAATTACAAAAATATAGGCTAAACACCAGTCATGTTTGACAAATACAATGAAGGATAATTAACATAAACGTCTAAAGGCTCGATTCTGTCAACATATCTGAGGCACAGTTTGTTCAGATTAAATGGTCACAAGACCAGAGAGTGAAGGACAGTGCATGTCACGCACCGCACCCAACTTGAATCTGAGTGGAGGAGGTCAGCATTTTGAAACTATTTAACCATAAACTTAACTGTTTCAAACCTGGATATTTTATGTAATTGTATGAAGCATGTCTTACCTTGTTTCAAAGTAGCCTAGCCTAAAATACGACCATAAAAATGTTGAGGGAATTATTTTATAAACACTTAAAATTCCAATTTATGTTCTATTGGTTTTCACATTTTTTGGGGGGAATTGTCCAGCAGCCAAATGCATGATCGTAGTCATATAAGTAACCCATGCTAGTTGTTGCATCTTTAGATCTCCCCTCTTTCTTAATTTCGAATTTATATTTTCATCTCTGTCAAATAGGGATGGGAAGTTCGTCTCTTTTTATTGACTCATTCAGTAAAAAGAACGACTCTTTCGACTCATTTCTTTCTTTGTGTCGTGTGCTTAAAAAACAACATACATATGTTGATTGCTAGGCATACAAATAAGATTCTCTCTTGATGCATTTGAAACAAAGTCTAGTTGTGGCCGCAAATGGACTAGATTGTGAACGACTCTTGGTGGAATGCATTGCTTTACTGCCGTGAAAGGTGATAAACACAATATCATTCTCGAACTGCATCCCCCCAAACAATTCGTTCTCGAGTTCGAGTTTGTTGAGCAGAGCCTGTGTATGTTTTGGTTCTACAAAGCAGTGTCCATTACAACATTCATTAATCAATTCATTTAATTCATTCTTGCACCATGTGATCAATTATCAGTTGTAAACATGTCTTTTTCTTCTCTATGCTCATTATCTATTTTCCTGCGCACATACGACAGTTGTTGGTCGTCTCTGGAGTCGCTAAACCGGAGGAGCGTGTATTAATCCTGCTGTAGACCTCATTGCTGCCAGCACAGGTCAAACGAACGACTAAAATGAACGAGTCACTGTTAAGGGCTTGCAAAGTAAGCATTTCACTGTAAGGTCTACACCTGTTGTATTCGGCGGATGTGACAAATACAATTTGATTTGATTTGACAGACAAATCAGAACTCACGAGTCCGTAAAAAGAGCCGTTCAAAAACAACAAATCGCGAACTGCACACTACTACTGTCACGACTTCTGCCGAAGTCGGTCCCTCTCCTTGTTCGGGCGGCGTTCGGAGGTCGACATCACCGGCCTTCTAGCTATCGCCGATCCACTTTTAATTTTCCATTTGTTTTGTCTTTGTTTTACACACCTGGTTTCACTTCCCCAATTACTTGTTCATTATTTAACCCTCTGTTCCCCCATGTTTTTGTTGGGAGTGATTGTTTGTATGTATACGGTCCGTTATTGTGGGCTAGTTTATTGTGTTGTATTTATTGATTCCTTGAGTAAATTACGTTCCTTACTCATTTCTGCTGTCCTGCGCCTGACTCCTCCACACCAGCTACACACAGGCCGATTACAACTACTGTAACATGAAACCGCTCATGCATGTGATGCGCTTTTGAAAACTGTGTTTTCCCGCTAATTGCATTTTGTAACATTCTTGTGCTCATTGTTGAAATAAAACTGTATCAACATTTTAAGCTAAACAATCTGATCTGTTCCATCAGCCTCATTGGGGTAAAAAAAAAATGTTTCTGTACAGTGGTTGTATGAATTTTGGATCTGTCATCCCAGAACTGTAACAGAGTCCTATTTTTTATCGTCCCTGGGACAACGGGACGACCTTAATTTTGAGCCCTGGAGCAAATTATTTTATAAATGCATAAAACGTATTTGGTCCAAATTGCAATGTTCCAATATTTTATAGGTTACCAAGGGTGGCCAATCATCCTCCAGGAGACAGGCTTGAATATGCAAATAAGCCATCAGGCAGAGTGTAGCCTACATCTTTGTCTGATTCTCTATGTTCATTTTTATTTGTTTTGTTTTGTAAAATGGTTCCTTGCGTCATACAATGGGGGGACGATGACAAGTGACTTAAGTTTTGGACAAGTAAAAAACCTGTCCTCACACTAAAAGAAACATGGCAGGTTTCTTGCAGTGTGAGGAACAGGTGAGAGACAAGCAGAGGGAGCTGACAAAAGTCTCCTGCATCGACTGTATTACTGCGGACCTCCTCTGAGACCCAACACACAAACAAAGGGGCAACAGCATACAGAAACACACGCACTCACACAGACACACACACTCAACTTCCACTATGTTCTCCAAAAATGCCAGGCTGCCCTCAGTTAAAAATATGTTTCAGATAATTGGGACCATATCTGGAAACAACAGTGAGTTCTTTGTGTTTTATGTCTCTGTGAAGCTAGTGAAGCCAACTGTATTTGTCTGAATCTAAAACACCTTGTGAATACAGGTCTATATTTTATTATCTCTACTGTACATGAGTATTGTGCATTTACCTGAGTGAGCATATCTGCACTGTATGTGCGTGTGTGCGTGCGTGTGTGTTTGATTGAATGTTTGTTTGTGTGTGTAGCAACCCTAGGCCTCTTTCATTGCCCCCCCTGCACCCCTTCCTCTCCACTGGATTGAAACTATGAAGGGTTTATCATGGAGCAATGAACTCCATATCCCTGCCTTTTCCCCCACACCCAATGTTTACTGCAGGGCAGGCATTGATCGACTGACTCTGGTGCAGCCTTAGCGTAGCCTTACCTCTTAGTCTTTCCCCCATCCACAGTTGACTGCCTGTGCCTTAGCGTTAGCCTAGCGTAACCGAGCTTTTGTAGCGCTAGCCTTAGCGTAGCCTCCCTAGCTGACTGATTGTGCCTTAGCGTAGTGTTCGCCTCCTAGCCTTTCCCCCCTCACTAGCCGATCTGCGTAGCTGGCCGGGGATGCTAATTGATTTGGGCTGAAGGTCTAACTCTAATCTGCAGCAGATGGCCAAGGCATTCCTGCATTCTCCAGCAGTCAGCCAAGATCTGCCCAAGGTAATGAAATCCAGGAGAGCGGCTCTCTCTCACACACACACACGCGCGCGCACGCACACACACACACACACACACACACACACACACACACACACACACACACACACACACACACACACACACACACACACACACACACACACACACACACACACACACACACACACACCTATTGGCGTATGGGCTAAGCACTGGGTGGCAGTGTTGGGCTGTGCCAGCCATGCGGGGGAGCACTTTGCACTAAGGACATCCTAAAGACACAAATCAATGGCCATCATTTGGAGAGAGGGTAGACCTGGGCTGAAATCATTTTCAGAGGTCTTGTGCGGCATTGCAGAGTAAACAGTGTGAGCACTAAATTACACAGAGGGGAGGCTGGAGAGTGGTGTGTGGGGGTCTGTGTGTGTGAGGGAGAGAGAGAGAGAGAGATAGAGAGAGGGGCTTGTAATGCAAGGGGGGCTTGTAATGCAATAACAGAACAATACAGAAAGGGAACATAGCTCACTGTAACTACTATCCTCAGCTATCAAGTGCATATGGGACTGTGTGACGGGGAGTGCAGGTTGGGGAGTGTACGTCCAAACAGAACAAAAGGGTGTGTGAGTGTGTGTGACTGCCTTTCTCAGGCGTGGGCGGGTGTAGTGAGCTGTGTGCTATGTTTTACCAGAGGAGAACATAATGTGTGTGTGTTCTTGTGTAGTGGAGTACGGACAACAGTGTAGATGCAATTATATACTGTATGAGTGTGATTGTGTTTGGATTTTAGTGTGCGTGGCCGAGGACATAGTGTGAGGTGTGTGTGTGTCCATGAGAGCCTGTGTGTATGCAACTGAAGGATGTGTATTCATGGCAACCGGTCTGGGGCCAGTGAGAGATGGATGGGTGGGTGGTAATTACAGGTGATTTGTGCTCCTCCGTGCACAGTGTGTCCTGTCTTCCTGTTATTACAGCCAGAGCACAGAGCAGTACACACACACACACACACACAGAAACACACACACACACACACAGCAGCACAATGCTGTGGAGCCTTAACAGCAGGGCCAATTACACTGGCAGAGGATGCCCCTGCACACGTCCTCTTTCTCCAGGGACAGGGCCATAGCTCGCGTTAACCCTCCTATAACCAATGTCAGCCAGACTCTTTGGCCCAGTTTGTGTGTGTGTGTGTGTGCGTGCGCTTACCAGGGCGGCCACATCCACATTGTTCGCTTTGGCAGTGTGTGTATGTGTGTGTGTCTCCCCACATCTTACTCATACTGTCCATAGCATCATCATCAATCATCTCTTCCCCTGGCCAGACATTGCCATCAGTTATTGAGAGGCACAATAATTTGGAATTGATTTAGTCCCCCACATTGGATATGATAGGTCGGCTCTGAATACATATGGCTCAGTATTTGGAGGAGGGGTGGATGGGTAAATCCTGGAAAAGATGGAAATATTCTGAAGAGTGATCTAAGCTTCCCCGGGAGAGATTAAAAGAACCCCATCACATGTCCCTCATCCTCTCCTACTCCTCTCCTACTCCTCTCCTACTCCTCCTCCTCTCCTACTCCCCTCCTCCTCTCCTCCTCCTCTCCTACTCCTACACCCACTCCCCTCCTCTTCCTCTCCTCCTCCTCTCCTACTCCCCTCCTCCTCCTCCTCTCCTACTCCCCTCCTCCTCCTCCCCTCCTCCTCCTCCTCTCCTCCTACTCCTACACCCACTCCCCTCCTCTCCTCCTCCTCCTCTCCTACTCCCCTCCTACTCCCCTCCTCCTCCTCCTCTCCTACTCCCCTCCTCCTCCTCATCCTCTCCTACTCCCCTCCTCCTCTCTTACTTTAGTCTAGGTATGACTGGGATGATGAGGCAGAAAAATGCACAATTGCTGGGCCTGTTTGTGTGTGTGTTTGTCCGGTGCGTGCGTGTGTGCTTGTGTGCATGCGTGCCTGCGTGAGGGCAACAGATTTGGGAAGGAGGGATAGAAAACAGAAGAGAGAAACGGAAACACCAAGCCCACGTTGTCATCCTCTGCTACAGAAAACAGGGGTGTAACTTGGAGCCTATAAATAGGGAGATTGGCATGTGAGGAGGAAGAGAGAGAGAGAAGGACCTCTTTAAGCTCCCTCCACCTCTTTCTCACTATCTTTTTCTTTTGCTCATCCACCTCTGCCGCCCCACCTGTCTGTTTATTTCTGTATCCTGTCTATTTGTCTATCTGCTTCCCCACCTGTCTGTTTATTTCCGTATCCTGTCTATTTGTCTATCTGGCTCCGCACATGTCTGTTTCTTTCTGTATCCTGTCTATTGGTCTATCTGGCTCCCCACCTGTCTGTTTATTTCTGTATCCTGTCTATTGGTCTATCTGCTTCCCCACCTGTCTGTTTATTTATGTATCCTGTCTATTTGTCTATCTGGCTCCTCATTCCACCCTAATATCACCCCACCATCCCTCGGGGATGCAAACTTGTGAGGGCCCAAAAAGGTGCCAAAAAGGTTTTGCACGGAAAGTAGTGTTGAAAGTAGGGGGGGTCCTGTTAGCTCTGAACCCCAGGACGCCGTTCCTGAGTTCTGCACACTAACACACACACTCCACACAAAACACATTGTAATAATGTATTATTGTATATTTTATATTATGCATCTATAATGATGGAGTAATGATTTAATAATGTATCATATATTGCTTTTTTGTTATTTCTTTTATAAACAATACAAAACATAAACATACAAACGACAACATCACACAAACATCAACTACATCACACCTGCCCAGACCCACTAGCACCCCCCCATCTCCAGCGCCCGCATGACTTTCTGTCTCTTTCTCTCCGTAGCCCACACAATTTCAATTTTTCCACGGTATTAATGACAGCAGATTGATTGATTTCCACGTTTTTTCAAGGTGAGCGATGAGAAGAGAATCGTCCGACCCATTGGGTATCTCTCTACACCCCCATATGCTGTGTCTTGAAATATGCAGACAGATTAAATATGCAGACGGATGAAATACTTCTGATAGCCAACTTTCTAGCTCCGACCACAACTTCCAGACTTTGTAGCGATCCCAGAAAGCATGGGTTATTGAGTCATTTACACTTAAGACATGACTCTGCCGTTGTGCTGTAGAATTTGTGAATTTTGTCTCTTGTATAATAAGTTCCACACATTAGTTTATACTGGGTTAAGAGGTTGTTAGTTGGATATGCTCTCTGCAAGATTTTGTATGTACAGTGAGGGAAAAAAGTATTTGATCCCCTGCTGATTTTGTACGTTTGCCCACTGACAAAGAAATTATCAGTCTATAATTTTAATGGTAGGTTTATATAAACAGTGAGAGACAGAATAACAACAAAAAAATCCAGAAAAACGCATGTCAAAAATGTTATAAATTGATTTGCATTTTAATGAGGGAAATAAGTATTTGACCCCCTCTCAATCAGAAAGATTTCTGGCTCCCAGGTGTCTTTTATACAGGTAACGAGCTGAGATTAGGAGCACACTCTTAAAGGGAGTGCTCCTAATCTCAGTTTGTTACCTGTATAAAAGACACCTGTCCACAGAAGCAATCAATCAATCAATCAGATTCCAAACTCTCCACCATGGCCAAGACCAAAGAGCTCTCCAAGGATGTCAGGGACAAGATTGTAGACCTACACAAGGCTGGAATGGGCTACAAGACCATCGCCAAGCAGCTTGGTGAGAAGGTGACAACAGTTGGTGTGATTATTCGCAAATGGAAGAAACACAAAAGAACTGTCAATCTCCCTCGGCCTGGGGCTCCATGCAAGATCTCACCTCGTGGAGTTGCAATGATCATGAGAACGGTAAGGAATCAGCTCAGAACTACATGGGAGGATCTTGTCAATGATCAAGGCAGCTGGGACCATAGTCACCAAGAAAACAACTGGTAACACACTACACCGTGAAGGACTGAAATCCTGCAGCGCCCGCAAGGTCCCCCTGCTCAAGAAAGCACATATACATGCCCGTCTGAAGTTTGCCAATGAACATCTGAATGATTCAGAGGACAATTGAGTGAAAGTGTTGTGGTCAGATGAGACCAAAATGGAGCTCTTTGGCATCAACTCAACTCGCCATGTTTGGAGGAGGAGGAATGCTGCCTATGACCGCAAGAACACCATCCCCACTGTCAAACATGAAGGTGGAAACATTATGCTTTGGGGGTGTTTTTCTGCTAAAGGGACAGGACAACTTCACCGCATCAAAGGGACGATGGACGGGGCCATGTACCGTCAAATCTTGGGTGAGAACCACCTTCCCTCAGCCATTGAAAATGGGTCGTGGATGGGTATTCCAGCATGACAATGACCCAAAGCACATGGCCAAGGCAACAAAGGAGTGGCTCAAGAAGAAGCACATTAAGGTCCTGGAGTGGCCTAGCCAGTCTCCAGACCTTAATCCCATAGAAAATCTGTGGAGGGAGCTGAAGGTTCGAGTTGCCAAACGTCAACCTCGAAACCTTAATGACTTGGAGAAGATCTGCAAAGAGGAGTGGGACAAAATCCCTCCTGAGATGTGTGCAAACCTGGTGGCCAACTACAAGCAACGTCTGACCTCTGTGATTGCCAACAAGGGTTTTGCCACCAAGTACTAAGTCATGTTTTGCAGAGGGGTCAAATACTTATTTCCCATCATTAAAATGCTAATTAATTTATAACATTTTTGACATGCGTTATTCTGGATTTTTTTGTTGTTATTCTGTCTCTCACTGTTCAAATAAACCTACCATTAAAATTATAGACTGATCATTTCTTTGTCAATGGGCAAACATACAAAATCAGCATGGGATCAAATACTTTTTTCCCTCACTGTATCTTCCCTATCATATGAACAACATTTCCTGACTCAAGTAAGATTTCCTCAAGGCTGCTCTGATGTCCAAAAGATTTCAAATCAAAAGGTTATGATATGTAACTTTTAAGTTGCATGTATTTGAAATGATCAGTCCAAAATGACTTTAGAATTCTGTTATGGAAATAACTGTATTTCCTGTTACCAAGTCATTTACGGTTTCGGTGCTTTTAGTTTTCCATGTGGACCAATTTACCGGTGAATTCTGAAAAGCTATCCAAGGATTGTTCCATAGGGGTACGTTTTTAGGGAGTGATATTCATTCTTGTAGAATACACTTCATTTTCTGCCATGTTGTTATAGTGTTCTTAACTATGAAGTTGTTCATGTTCTTAGCTTTGTCCTTTGAAAATAGACACATAAAAAGATTTTGGGGATGAGCATGTACATCTTTAATATGTGCCCATTGTTCCTCATTAATGCACTGAACTACAGTATATGTCGCAAGTAAAAGCCTTGGGTAGCGAGTGTATACCATTCCAAGACTAGAGGTTAAAAACCACCCTCATACTTAGGAAGATGTCAAACGTTCCTTGCGACGTTAATTGTTTTAGTCGTATTTGGACCCCAGGAAGAGTAGCTGTTGCCTTGGCAGCAGCTAATTGGGACCCTAATAAATACTAAATACTGCTCCTTAGAAAAGAAACACCAGAAAAATAAGTCATTTTTTCATTAAGAAAGAATTTTGCTCTTTCCGTGCAATTCAAATTTGAGCATAGCCTTTTGGTCAAGTTACCAGGTTGTTAGCTAGCTAGGTAACATGACAAAAAAAAGGTTGTTTCTTATCAAACCAAAAAAGAGCCGCCCGCGAGTAGTTTAAAACGGCCCAAAACATGGTTTATGAAATTATATAACATACGCGCGAATCCGCCGGTAGAAACAAGCATAACAACAGAAGACTCATCGGTGTCTATACAACCCAGCTCCCCATCACCGCTTAATTACGTTTTAAAAACTGACGGAGATGTGCAGAAAGAGCACATTTTTCACTCCTCTCTATCTATCTCTGTTATTCCTCCCCTCCCCTCCCCTCCCTTCTCTCCCCCTCCCCCTCTCCCCCTTCTCACCCCTCTCTCTCCCTCTTTCTCTTTCTCTCTCACTCTCCTTCCCCCTCCTTCTACCCCCCTCTGTCTCGCCTTCTCCCCCCCACTCTCTCGCTCTCCTTCCTTCCCCCCCACCCCCCATCTCCCTCTGCGGTGCATGTGTCTCCGTTAGCAGTGACCTGGCAGTGGCTCACTGGTGGGCGAGAGAAGCTGACGTGACACCTGGAGAGAGATGGGGAGGAGAGAGATAGAGAGGAAAAAGGGAGGGAGAGAGAGACGCTGCTGCCGCTTTTATTCCTGACACCTCTCAACCTCCGCTTCTTTCCATCAGCCAATTTTAGACACGCTCACACTGACAGACACAAATATACTGTTGACACACGCATAGACAAATATACTGTAGACATACACTGCGTGTACAAAACATTAGGAACACCTGCTCTTTCCATGACATAGACTGGCAAGGTGAATCCAGGTGAAAGCTATGATCTCTTGTTGATGTCACTTGTTAAATCCACTTCAATCAGTGTAGGTGAGTGTTGATGAAGGGGAGGAGAGAGGTTAAAGAAGAATGTTTAAGCCTCCCGAGTGGCGCAGCGGTCTAAGTCACTACAGAACCAGGTTTGATCCCAGGCTGTGTTGCAGCCGGCCGTGACCGGGAGACCCATGAGGTGGCACACAATTGTCCCAGCGTCGCCCGAGTTAACTTCTTGGTGACAGGGGGCAGTATTCGGAAATTCAGATGAATAACGTGCCCAAATTAAACTGCCTGCTACTCGGGCCCAGAAGGTAGGATATGCATATTATTAGTAGATTTGGATAGAAAACACTCTGTAGTTTCTAAAACTGTTTGAATGATGTCTGTGAGTATAACAGAACTCATATGGCAGGCAAAAACCTGAGAAAAAATCCAACCAGGAAGTGGTTTGTAGTTTTTCAAGTGATTCCCTATCCAGTATACAGTGTCTGTGGGGTCATTTTGCACTTCCTAAGGCTTCCACTAGATGTCAACAGTCTTTAGAACGTTGTTTCATGCTTCTACTGTGACTGGGGAGAGAATAAGAGCTCCTGGAGTCAGATGACTGAGAGAATGACATGAGTTCAGTGGCGCGCAATCACATGAGAGTTAGCTGTGTTCCTTTTCTTTTCTGAAGACATTGGAATTGTCCGGTTGGAATATTACTGAAGATTTATGATAAAAACATCCTAAAGATTGATGCTATACATCGTTTGACATGTTTCTACGACCGTAAATATAACTTATTTTGACTTTGTCGTGACATTTTGCGCGCGCTTCCTGCATTTGGAGTAGTGGACTAAACGCGCGAACAAAAGGGAGGTATTTGGACATACATGATGGACTTTATCGAACAAAACAAACATTTATTGTGGAACTGGGATTCCTGGGAGTGCATTCTGATCAAGATCATCAAAGGTAAGTGAATATTTATAATGCTATTTCTGATTTTAGTTGACTCCAAAATGGCGGGTATCTGTATTGCTTGTTGTTGTTGTCTGAGCGCTGTACTCAGATTATTGCTTTGTGCTTTCGCTGTAAAGTTTTTTAGAAATCTGACACAGCAGTTGCATTAAGGAGAAGTGTATCTATAATTCTTTGAATAACAGTTTCATATTTTATCAAAGTTGATGATGAGTATTTCTGTAAATTGATGCGGTCATTCACCGGAAGTTTTGGGTGGCAAAACATTTCTGAACATTACACGCCAATGTAAAATGCGGTTTTTGGATATAAATATGAACTTTATCGAGCAAAACATACATGTATTGTGTAACATGAAGTCCTATGAGTGCCATCTGATGAAGATCATCAAAGGTTAGTGATTCATTTTAGCTGTATTTCTGGTTTTTGTGACGCCTCTCCTTGCTTGGAAAATGGCTGTGTGGTTTTTCTTGTGTCGGCGCTGTCCTAACATAATCTAATGTTATGCTTTCGCCGTAAAGCCTTTTTGAAATCGGACAATGTGGTTGGATTAACGAGAAGTGTATCTTTAAAATGGGATATAATAGTTGTATGTTTGAGAAATTTGAATTATGAGATTTTTGTTGTTTTGAATTTGCCGCTCTGCTATTTCACTGGCTGTTGAATAGTGTGTCCCGCGGGTGGGACCGTCCCACATTTCCCAGAGAGGTTAAGGGAGGGTTTGGCCGGCTGGGATGTCCTTGTCCCATGGCGCTCTAGCGACTCCTTGTGGCGGCCGGGTGCCTGCAAACTGAGTTCAGTCGCCAGCTGTACGATGTTTCCTCCAACACATTGGTGCGGCTGGCTTCCGGGTCTAGCGAGCAGTGTGTCAAAAAGCAGTGCGGCTTGGAGGGGTCGTGTTTAGGAGGATGCATGGCTCTCAACCTTCGCCTCTCCCGAGTCCGTACGGGAGTTGCAGCGATGGGACAAAACTGTAACTACCAATTGGATATCACAGAAAAATGGGTAAAAAGTACAAAAAATTAAAAAGTACAATTAGTTTAGTTCCAATTCAATTCCAAAACGAAATTTCAATTGAATTCAATGTAAATCCTCCACTTCGTGAGTGATTTCAAGAATTAAATAGACATTTCAAATTAAATTTGGAAGCGACCCCAACCCTGGTAGACATACACACACACAGAAACATGCAACACCAATGAATACAACCCTGGTAGACATACACACATACACAGAAACATGCAACACTAACGAATACAACCCTGGTAGACATACACACATACACAGAAACACACACATACACAGAAACATCATACACTAACAAATACAACTCTGGTAGACATACACACACAGAAACATCATACACTAACAAATACAACTCTGGTAGACATACACACATACACAGAAACATCATACACTAATGAATACAACCCTGGTAGACATACACACATACACACATACACAGAAACATGCTACACTAACGAATACAACCCTGGTAGACATACACACATACACAGAAACATGCTACACTAATGAATACAACCCTGGTAGACATACACACATACACAGAAACACACACATACACAGAAACATCATACACTAATGAATACAACCCTGGTAGACATACACACATACACAGAAACACGCTACACTAATGAATAGAACCTTGGTAGACATACACACATACACAGAAACATGCAACACTAACGAATACAACCCTGGTAGACATACACACATACACAGAAACATGCTACACTAATGAATACAACCCTGGTAGACATACACACATACACAGAAACATGCTACACTAATGAATACAGTGTGACCTACACATCAAACATTCTCACATACACATACAAAGAAATATACATACAAAGAAATCAAAAGTATCAGGGACTACAAACATTGTCATACATACAACAAATGGAGGGTGAAAAAGGAAAACCCTGAGAACAGCATCAAAGAAACACTTCAACCCTAAAAATGAAAAAGCATTCCTTTCCCAGTGTTTTTAGCCTGTTTTTCTGCACACTGCTCGTGACTGTGAGTATCTCGTCTAGACTACTTACACAACAATGTTCTCAGTTTCAATTGCACTGGCTCTTCAACAAATGTCACAAGCTACCTCTGTTTATGTTAAAGCTGTCTGCAGTAAAGCTACAGTAATGTGCCACTGATTGACCTGTCATTGATAAGCCATTTAGAGTGCCATTATATTATAGATACAAGGGTTATAAATGAGTCTGGAAGTCTTTGCTAATCATAACCCTCAAAGCTCTGTATCTCATCTTAGGTATAATTCTCCCAGCTAGCACATTTGGTTTCCTGGAAGTTGTGAGAACGGGTTTTTTGGTTTCAGAATACTCCAGATTGTTCTGGGACCGTTTGTTTTTAGGTTGCAGGGAGGTTTTGAGAACGTTTTACTTTGGTTCCTTTACAGTTTTACTGGGATGTTTTACTATAAATGTTGTGAAAGTTTTATGGTTATTATTGTACGTTTTCTTAACACTCTAATAACAAAATGTCTAGGTTTTTTAATAACTTTCCCTGAATGCTTCAATAAGACTTTTAATAACACTGCCAGCCTATTTTAGGTGAACTTTTTTGTAACTCGAAGTGCAGAAAGGACACAAGGAATTTCACTTGCTTAGGCATTACTCATTCAAACACATTTTTTTTTTATTGTGACACGGCATCAGTGAGATTCAAAACTAGCATGACGTGTTTTTCTACGCATACAAAGCTGCTCATTTCAGTCTACTCAAACAGACCCCATTTCAAAGTAAACGAGCACTCATTAAGATCAGGTGTGGCCAATTAGTGGGCGTGGCCAACACACCTGAACGTAACCGCGTGTGAACCTTTAGGGGAAAAAATGTTGTTGTCAAGTTCCTTAAAATGTGCTGAGAATGTTCTAAAACCAAGCGACTATCCGGCACCATTCCCAGAAAGTTGTGGGAAGGTTGTATGCAAAATAACCATAGGACAACCACTCTCTCGCCAAGCTGTAAGAAACACATTTTGTGCTAGCTGGCCTCTCTTTTCGCCTCGTTCTTTCGCTCTGTTGTCTCCGTCTCTGCCTTGAGGCCAGTAAATGTGACTTAATACCACACTGCAACACCCGGACTAATACAATAACAATGTTAGAATAATTAATACATCTACACACACAGACACACTAGAACAGACCTAAGGCCTTGCATCCTATCACGTTGAAACATTACGTCTCTTGTTCATTTCTGTTGTGGTGGTTCTTTTCACATTGTTCTAGTTAGATTCATTTCAATATTAGGCTACTGTGTAATATGCATGCTGTTCATAACTACATCTGATGGAGAAAAACAACTCCACAACTCATCCCCAATCAGCCAATTACCATCCTCACTGACTGGGAACACGTGGAAGTTATGGCTCAATTAGGCTGGGTGTAGAAACCCTCTAATCCATAAAATAAGTAAAGTCAATTAGGACAACTTTCCAATTAAGGACAAATCTGTGACTTGAGGGTAGGGATATAAGGAGCTGCTGCTGGGTGGATGGAGCCACACTGAGACTGTGTCCTTGTTTATGTCCTGCTAACGTGTGTTCGTCTGTGCGTGCTTTAAATGTCCTGCTCTGCGAACATGCAGAGCCGTGAGTAGGTTCTGATTCTGAATTGAACCCACTAATTGAATCCTTTGAGGCCCAGCGCATGTGTACTGTGTGTGTTCTGGGAAAAAGCCATGCGTTTGAAGGGTTTTTCTACTGCATGTAGAATGAGTCATTTTGATCTGGCTAATGCTCACCAAAGGCCCTGCCTGCTTGTCGAGGGAGGTGTTCAGTTGGCGGACCACTGAGCATGCAGCTCTCCTTTTTGTTTCAGACAAGCCACAACTAGCTACATTATCCTGTGCCAAATTAACTGCATCCAAAGGTTGTTGTCAGTAACCGCATCCCAAAAAGAAAGTCTTTACAGGTCAATTTTAGGGCTTGACGTTCAGGTAAATTTACCAGTGGCACACTGGGCCAGTACCAAGTGAAAACTACTGGCCCGAATTAGAAAATGACTGGCCTGGGCCACGATCACAGGAAAGTAAGTTCGGCATGCAGAATTTCAAATCGTGGGTGATGTCACGTTTCATTTGCAGTCTGGGCAGGTTGGCTACCGTATAGCCAACCATATGTTTACACTGATGTTTACACTGATTGTTTGGAAAACCCAAATAAAATGATGACATATAGCCTTAACATATTAAGCTGTTTAAAACGTCATATTTTGGGACATTAAACAAGCAACAAGATCATATTTAGCGTGTGTGATCTAAGTAATGGTTAGCCCATTGTGGTAAACCAGGGCTCTCCAACGCTGTCCCTGGAGAGATGCCCTCCTGTAGGTTCTCTCTCCAACCTAGTTGTAACTAACCTCATTCAGCGTATCAACCAGCTAATTATTAGAATCAGGGGGGCTAGATCAGGGTTGGCGCGAGAACCTACAGGAGGGTAGCTCTCCAGGGACAGCGTTGGAGAGCCCTGGTTTACCACAATGGGCTAACCATTACTTAGATCACACACGCTAAATATGATCTTGTTGCTTGTTTAATGTCCCCCCCAAAGAAATCCCAATGGCACCAATAAAATCATGTGATTTCTACAATGTTTATAAACACAGTGTAATTGTGTGAACTTTATAGTGAATATAGGCCTACCGTTTATGCATTCCAATGGCCGACGCGCTTCCCACTGACTTTTTTTCTCCATTGTCATGCCAGACACTGCGATTTTAAAACGTTGCCAATTGCGAAAAAAGTTGAGAAATAAATCATACACCACTTTAAAGCTGGGATCCTGCTCTTTTCAATAACTGTCATCAAAACTGTTGTCTTGTATGCCTGTACTTAACTTTTTGTGTAAATAATGTTCATGTCTTGACAACCAAGTAGCTTCTTAGTGTAGGCCTAAGTAAATCTTTCTCTTTTTAATAATGTCATCGCTGCGTCTGATATGAAAAAATACTGAAAAGCAGGTGAAGGTCCTTTTGAATGCACATGTCGATGTTCAACTCTGAACTGATGAGCTTCCCGCTGACACGGGTCTGGCGCGAGTATCCAGGATGTAGCCTTGGAAACCAAATGCTGGTTGATAACAAGTGTGAAGCATCCGACATTAGAAAGACTGTGAAGGATTAAATACAAATATAAAATTTGATTAACTGTCCCAGTGAGTTCGGCAGACGTTGCCAGGCCAGCGGGCAGCCCTGAATGTCGAGTCCTAAATTTCACAAAGGGGAATATTTTCAGTTCAGCTCGGCGAAACGCCAAGTGGCAAGTCACCTTTTCATTGAGGCCTTGTTACTGAGGTGACATGCCTCTCTCTGACCCCTGACCTTTAACTCTGTGACCTTTGACCCCTCTTTCCCTCCCCTGCGGGGGGCAGACTGACTTACCTCAGCCTGTGGTAACCCTTGTCTTTGTAAGGTGCGATGTCCAGGGATGTCTCTTCCCATGTCATGGCGATGCCCTCCAGCGACTGGAAGGAGAAGAGAAAAAAAAATCTACGTTTGAATGCTAATGTTAACAGACGGAACAGAGAGGGGCATGTGTGTGTGTGTATGTGACTGTGTGTGTGTGTGTGTGCTTGTGTGTCGCGGGTGATCTGATCTGCACCCCTTCTTATATGATGATTTCTGAGTCAGCAGCAGCTTGAAACAGCTCTTAAGACAGGAAACCATTGATCTTGGCAGGCACCTACAGTGAGAGGCCTTACATGGCCATGGACCCTCTTTCTCTCTCTCGCGCGCTCTCTCTTTTCTCTCTTCCTCTCCTCCTCCATGACTTATCAATGAACCGTGTTGGGGTTTGAGGGGCTAGAGGGGTTAGGGGGGCTTGGAGGGAGGGCAAGGGGGCTATTTCAAACGCCTCTGTTCCCTGGCGGCCGACGGTATTCACACACTATATCTGTGTTGATGTAACCTCTGTGACAGAGGAGCGCTGTGTCTGGGAATTTATAGGGTTAAAGGCTGCTAGGGCGAGGGGAGGGAGAGAGAAAGAGGGGGAGACAGCGAAAGAAATGCTTACACAGCACAAACAGATCTGGGACAAGGCTAAACCCTTATGGTTCTTAGTTAAGACTGTACTTGGGGGGGTTATAATCAGTTTTGGGGTCAATACCATTTCAATTCAGTCACAAATTGACTTAATAGAAATGGAATTGATCCCAACAACCCTGGTTATAAGAGCAGAGGTTCACTGCACCTGTGGGCCATTCATCATTCTAACACTACACTGACTTACTGAATGCTTGGATATGCTGTGATCACAGATGAGGAGCCATTACACTCCCTAAAGACTTCCAGGATCAGGAGTGACTAATTACATTTAGACCTCTGACCCTTATAACCAAAGCAAAAGGCTCCGATGACTGAACCCTCAGACCCCTAGAGGCATGTGCTGAGAGATGCAGGAACTGGGAGTCCATGATTAACGTGCTATTGAAAAGACTACACTTTGCTGTTAACCCTGTACAGTAGGTACGAGAGAGAGGAGGTAGGTCGAGAGGAGGAGAGAGAGGAAGGGAAGGAGAGAGAGAAAGTGAGAGAAGGGAGAGAGAGAGAGAGAGAGTGTAAAGGAGAAGGGTCTGAAACGGACCTGTTCTATGGAGAGCTCTTTGCTGGCGGCTGCAGATATCTCAGAGATCTTGTCAGCGTGCTGCTCGAGGCCCAGGGCCACGATCCTCTCCAGGGTGAACTCTGGACTGGTGTGGTCAAACGACCGCTGAACCTCGTGGCAGAGCTGCTTCCAGTGCCTAGCAACAACAATCCCAGACAGTCACCAGGTCAGCCAGGACACACACTGTAGAGTATGAATGCAGAGGAGTGGGGAGGGAAGAGGCTATTGAAGGGATGGATGTACAACTGTATGTGTATTGGGAGTTTTTTTCCAATTTTTTTATTACTTATTATTCATTTCTTTTTATTTACTGTTTAATATTCCAACCACTGATATAAGGTTGAAAGGTGCTGTCTTGTTCGTTGCCTTGTTGGTTGTTATTAGCGTTATGCAATGGTGTAATATCATACTGATAAATTTTTTTTTAAATACTTTACCAGATTTACCCATGTTTGATGTGTGATGTGATTTTCTTGGAGTACTTGTGGGATCATACCACAGACAAATGTCCAATGTTCCTATCAAGTTGGGTACTTCTACTGTGTTGTACTCAACCTGTTGGATTCACTCTTGTCTGTGTGAAGTGAGGCGTACATCTACATAAAAACATGGAGGGTCTGGTAGCATCATGTAACTGGACATTATGGATGCAGTCCCATAACTTGAGTGGGTCAAACCACTGACTGTCATGATGATTGACAATATTGACACATTGAAGGAGGAGTATTAATGGAAGAGGAGGAGGGAAAAGGAGGAAGAGGATAGATAAGGAATATGTGCCAGAAGTCAGCCTCTGGCTATGTTCTGCCATTTAATCACAGCTTGGATTCCTCTCACTAGGAAACCTCTTAGTTACCCACAGCACCACGGTACCTTAGCCCCACTTGACTTTAACCACAAGACACCCGCCCTTCCTTAAATACAGACCAGGCACACAACCCAACCCCACCATCTTGCACTCTGATCTCTCTCTCTCTATCCGCCCCCATGGAGTCTCGCTGCGCCGCTGTGCACCCTGGGACCTGGTAGAGTGCAACGGAAAATGTGTTTTCTCTTTCTGTCTTTTCTCTTTTTCAGCTTTTTTTTCCCTCTCTCTCCGTCAGACGTAATCCTCTGTTTATTTTCTTCTATTCCCCAGAGCGCGGCCCAGTCAGAAAGGATCTTTCAGACGGTTACATCACTGCTGATAGGCAACAACGTCATCTCGGAAATCTCTCTCTCTCTCCCTCCTTTTCTCCCTGTCATTAGGTTCCTTGTCAAAACATTCCGGATCGAGCTGGATGGATGGGAAGTGGGGAACGTTGTTTTGGGAACGCCACAACCAATCAGAGGGGGGGGAAGCTGATGGGAGGAAGTGAAGTCGCGACTAGGACAGGAGGCTTTAGGAGGAACTGATGTCCTGTAGAACCTCCAGGAAAGTGAGTGAAACATTTTTTGGGGGGGAGCCCAGTGAGCGTTTACAATGGTCCAGGCAGGGACTGGCGCCAGACCCCTTGGCTCGGTGTGATGTTAGGAACTGGGAAGGGCTGGAGAAAAAAGACTGGGGAAGAACTGGGGAATTGGGGAAGAGCCGAAGGCTTAGAAATCCGCAGGTACGTATAGACATACCGTATAGACATATTGTAGAAAACCCTGCTGAGTTTTGAACATTATTCTACAGAGAAGCACAACCTTGGGGGGAGAACACTGTATAAGGCGGGTGTGTTTACCTACATTTACATTTTAGTCAGTTAACAGATGATCTTCTCCTAACTGCTGTAGTGTATTTGAGGTTCAAAGTAAAGTGAAGGAGAACGAGTGCTATGGGAGGAGCAGACTGCACTGTTTGTGTATGAGAACCTAAGTGGACTTCTACACAGTACTTAGAGGTGAGGACCGTCAGCAGGACATATTACTCTCTCCTGGCCTGACCTGTCCCTCATGGCTGGGTTCCTCAGGTCAGAGATGAGAGGGATGGTTCTCTTGAACTGGTCAATCCTGTTCTTAGAGAAGTCCACTATCTCCCACTGCTTATCCTGCAGGCACACAACAACAACAGCAAACGTTTACTACATAACAAAATACAAAGTCCACTTCATTACCAAAATTGCACAACAAATGCAAGGGACCTGTTTAGCGCACGAGGGAAAAGTACAGGTGCCCAGTACCATGCAGAGTATTTTGATGCCAACAATGTGTATAAATGTGGATGAATAACAGCCAATGCACAGCCATCTTGGTACTGCTCCTCCATTGTAAAAAAAAAACAGATTTGGGAAGCTATAGAAATGCATTTAAGGAAAGGGAAATACCTAGTCAGTTGTACAACTGAATGCATTCAACTGAAATGTGTCTTCCACATTTGACCCAATTTATGAACGTCTGCATTCGTTATTGACACGTTTCTTCTATTGCAGACACCTTAATGCCTACTTTTAAATGATATTATGTGAGCTCAACATAAATAAAAAAAGAACAATTATTAAAAAAATGTCCTTAAAGTATATATTTTTTTAGAGAGTACTAATGTTACTGTCCCAACTACAACAACACATATATTTAAATAAATGTAATTTTGTCCTTTAATTGAAATACTGTAGAATTCAATTCATTCGGAGGATTGCTCTTACTGGGGAATGCCAACATGGCCGACCTGCGGCTTCAAAGCCTCTCAATGGGCAATACATAGCTTCAGCAATCCAGAGCAAATCTTTGGATAGAACATAAAGTAGAATAAAATGTGTACTGTATCTGTGGTAAATAGACACTGACCTTGAGTTCCCTGCTGAGTTTGTGTAGTTTCTTGAACATGGTCTGGGCGATGTTCTCCATGTTCTCTGTCTGCAGGGTGACAAACTGACCCGCCTTCCACTCATCCCAGTGGGCATCCCACTGCTGGGTGATCTCCCACACCTGCTGCAGGTAGTCTAGGTCCTACAACACAACACAGAACATACACACATCCCCTTTACAGCGCAATGCGCATCCTACCACAATCCTAAGTTATGACTTCACGTGGTGGAGGGGCTTACAAATGAACCCCAAAACATCCTCCTTCCTCTCTACATTGAGTGAATGGGGAAAAACCCTTGTCCCCTCATCTATGTCATTTTATTTTACCTTTATTTAACTAGGCAAGTCATTTAAGAACAAATTCTTATTTTCAATGACAGCCTAGTTCAGGGGCAGAATGATTTTTACCTTGTCAGCTGGGGGATTTGATCTGGCAACCTTTCGGTTAATAATCCAACGCTCTAACCTCTAGGCTACCCGCCGCCCCAAAATGCGCGACCATGGCACCCCTCTCGCACGGCTCTTCTATATTGAAGATGCCCAGGCCGTGGGTTATGGTTGGGGTTATGGTTAGGTGGGCTACCTTCTCCAGGGTCTGTACGTCTTTAGAGCACGGCTGTTCTAGCTTGAAGATGCCCAGGCCGTGACGTATGGTTCCCTCCTCCTCCTTCAGCGTGTCCAGCTGGCCTCTCAGCGCTGCTACCTTCTCCAGGGCCAACTCGCACGTCACCACGCTACCAAACGGACCTGCAGTACGGCACACGCACAGTACATACATGTACACGTGATACCTTGTAATGTGTATACTTTGCATACATACATACACAGCACAGTACACATACAACTGCACACACGCGAGAGATACTGGTACATGCAAACAGTAAGCAGAGCTGTTAATTCAACGGCAGTAAACGTGACAATGTATAATACTGTATGTAGTAACCTTGAGCTGATTTCACAGTAGAGAAACAGTGTGATTGTATCAGCGATGGTAATCTGTTCTGTTTAACTCAACAGCGTGTGGTAGGGAAAGTAGAGAAGAAGTGTTTCTCCCTCTGCGTCATTCATGTTGTTTCACGGCTTGAGCCCAAAGGTCAGTGTGTCACGACTTACCACCCTGAGGAAGGGATGGATGAAGAGGGAGAGGGAAGATAAGAAGAGGAAAATAAAGAGCATCAGGGGGGACGAGAGAGAGGGGGAAAGAGGGGAGAGATAAAATAAAGAGCATCAGGGGGGACGAGAGAGAGGGGGAAAGAGGGGAGAGATAAAATAAAGAGCATCAGGGGGGACGAGAGAGAGGGGGAAAGAGGGGAGAGATAAAATAAAGAGCATCAGGGGGGACGAGAGAGAGGGGGAAAGAGGGGAGAGATAAAATAAAGAGCATCAGGGGGGACGAGAGAGAGGGGGAAAGAGGGGAGAGATAAAATAAAGAGCAGGAGGGAGGTTGAGAGAGAGAGAAAAAGAGAAAAAGAAAGAGGGAGAGCTGTGAACCCCTTTTTTACACTGTGAGAGTAGGATAAAGAGAAAAGAGGGTTGGTTGGGGTCCCAACTCTCAGGCCCCAGCCCCATCCCAACTCGCAGGCCCCAGCCCCATCCCAACTCGCAGGCCCCAGCCCCATCCCAACTCGCAGGCCCCAGCCCCATCCCAACTCGCAGGCCCCAGCCCCATCCCAACTCGCAGGCCCCAGCCCCATCTCAACTCTCAGGCCCTTCCCCAGCCCAACTCTCAGGCTCATCCCCAGCCCAACTCTCAGATCCTTCCCCAGCCCCATCCCAACTCCCAGGCCCTTCCTCAGCCCCATCCCAACTCTCAGGCCCTTCCCCAGCCCCATCCCAACTCTCAGGCCTATCCCCAGCCCAACTCTCAGGCCCTAGCCCCATCCCAACTCTCAGGCCCTAGCCCCATCCCAACTCTCAGGCCTATCCCCAGCCCAACTCTCAGGCCCTAGCCCCATCCCAACTCTCAGGCCCTTCCCCAGCCCAACTCTCAGGCCCTTCCCCAGCCCAACTCTCAGGCCCCAGCCCCACCCCAGCCCAACTCTCAGGCCCTTCCCCATCCCCAGCTCAACTCTCAGGCCCTTCCCCATCCCCATCCCCAGCCCAACTCTCATGCCCCATCCCCAGCCCAACTCTCAGGCCCCATCCCCAGCCCAACTCTCAGGCCCATCCCCAGCCTAACTCTCAGGCCCCAGCCCCATCCCAACTCAGGCCCATCCCCAGCCCAACTCTCAGGCCCCAGCCCCATCCCCAGCCCAACTCTCAGGCCCCATCCACAGCCCAACTCTCAGGCCTCATCCATAGCCCAACTCTCAAGCCCCATCCCCATCCACAGCCCAACTCTCAGGCCCCATCCACAGCCCAACTCTCAGGCCCCATCCCCATCCCCAGCCCCACTCAGGCCCATCCCCAGCCCAACTCTCAGGCCCCAGCCCCATCCCCAGCCCAACTCTCAGGCCCCATCCACGGCCCAACTGTCAGGCCTCATCCATAGCCCAACTCTCAAGCCCCATCCCCATCCACAGCCCAACTCTCAGGCCCCATCCCCATCCACAGCCCAACTCTCAGGCCCATCACCAGCCCCACTCAGGCCCATCCCCAGCCCAACTCACGCCCAGCCCCATCTCCAGCCCAACTCTCAGGTCCCATCCCCATCCACAGCCCAACTCTCAGGCCCCAGCCCAACTCAGGCCCCATCCACAGCCCAGCAGGCCCAACACCCAGGCCCAGCACCCCAACTCCCAGGCCCAGCACCCCGACTCCCAGGCCCAGCCCCCACCCCAACACCCAGGCCCAGCCCCCACCCCAACTCCCAGGCTCTCAGGCAGGACGTTTCAGCTTCAGACAGACAGACCCACCACCACCATCACCAATACTGTACCACAGCCTCTTATCTGCTTTCAATTAGGCCTTTCACTGGATGACTGCCTGCTTCTATTGTTACAGCCATGATGGTACTAGTAGAGTAACAGGAGTTGTAATGACGGAATAACTGATTCTACAATCCTCACTAGACTGGAGAGCTCTCTATACTATACGTGTTGCATTGGGCTGGTGCTGGTCCCAGATTTGTTTGTGCTGTCTTGCCGACTCAACAGGTCTGGGATCAGGCTAGTGTTGAGGTACGTACTAAGGCTATGGGAGAATTTGATGGTCTTTATTCATTGACTATTCACAGACTGTTGTCTCTGTATAAAACCATCAGACCAGTTATTTCTCTTCTCTTTGACTGTGATGTGCCCTTCACACAGAGAATGAATATGATATGGCTGACCCAATTGACTGGGATATTATTGTGTGTGTATGTACGTGTGTGTGTACTGTGCTATTATTGTAGAATGTGGTGTGTGTGTGTGTGTGTGTGTGTGTGTGGGTGTGTGTGTGCTCGCATCTGTGTACTGTGCAATTATTGTTGAGTGTGTGTGTGTGTGTGTGTGTGTGTGTGTGTGTGTGTGTGTGTGTGTGTGTGTGTGTGTGTGTGTGTGTGTGTGTGTGGAGGTGGTCTGGTCCTGAATACTAATGTCCCAGAGAACAAAGGCTGCCTGCTGGCCTCATTAACCTTCCCAGTGCTACAGTCACAGCCATTGTTTTCACCTTCTAAACATTCCCCCCATTCTCTTCTCAACAGGTTCTGAGCAGAAGGGACGGCTGGGGTTAGAGAAGTAACCTTCAAGGAGCTCTGGAATAGAACAGTGGAATAGAATTGTGAAAACGCAAAGTGAGGTGACTTTGTGGAACTTGATATGATGAATTTGAGAGGGGAATGGTTCACATTCCGAGACGTGTTGAAAGTGTAAAACTTTTACATTCAGATGCAGTGAGACAAAGTGTGTAAGAGAGAGCCTGGAGATGGAGAGATGGGAAGGATATGTAACTCTGTCATGACAAAAACAATGAGACATCACACGTCTCTCTCTGTGTTCGAGAGAGAGAGAGATAGAGAGAGAGGAGAAAGAGGGAGTGGAGCAAAGGGATGAGAGGGAGGTAAAAGAAAAGTAGGACAGGAGGTTTGTCCTCTTTGATACGGTTTGGCACGGCATCTTGTTTTGAGTCGTAGAAGTGTGTGCGCGCGCATGTGTGTGCGTGTGTGTTTGCCTGTGGAGGAGGAACAGCGAGTTCAATCAGATTTTTAATGGCAACGGAAACTAAGAGAATAAACAAAAGTAAGGGAAAAAGTCTCCCTACAACGAAGGATGGCACAGCCAGAATGGGAGATGTCAGACGTGGAGAGAGACAGAAAACATGTCGACCAGCCCTCTGGGGGGAGATGTCATGGACCAGCTGGGAAGATCATTGACCCCCCTCCCACACACACACACACACTACCCCTATGGTGCTACTAACATGCCCTTATACAGTCTGCCATGCAAACCTGTGTGTGTGTAGCCTACTGTACTGTACAGTATGTAGCCATCGTCTTACATCATATCGCGTGTCGATTCCGCCTACACTGATCTGTCTCGTTTCTCGCAAAGGACAGTGGGATAGAGTAGTCCAGCTACAATGGGCTGTCTAACGTTCAAAAATATTACCTAGGCGACATCGTCTGTTGCTAAACCCCATTTCTGCCTCAAAATCTATCTAAGCTAGAACAATAAATCTGTCAATAATGTGGACATGTTTCTGTTGAGCAAGTCTTAGTCCCACCATTTTACATCCAGCTAAGAACATTTGTGTTTTATGGAGCAGTATTTCAGAAGTTTGACAATGGGCACGAAAGCTAGCATGAATTTGTCCAACATTTAGCTTGCTAGCTGAACCAGGCACTGAAACGATGCTAACCAACCAGATACCTACTTAGCTAGTGCTGCACACACAGTGTTGAATGCTTCCAACAAAAACTAGCTAGTAAGCTACTGTAGTGCTAGCTGACCCAACGATACAAAGTTACATGGTAGCTATAGTGGAGAAACATGCTGACTTATGGACTGATTTCTGATAACAATTCCTCCTAATTCTGGGGCTGCATGTCAACAACTTCAGGGTAATTCAAACAGGCTAAGCCAGCTTTTCATATCAGTAACTGTTAAAGGAAGAGCTAGCTAGCTAACTAACTAACGTTTAGCTATGTCAGTAAACTAGCAGCTACAAAAGTTAGCTAAGCAGCTAATCAAGTCACTGCATTGGCAACCGACATCCTTGCACAGACTGTGAAGAATTTCTCACAATTTCAAACTTTGAAATCACTATCACAACGTTTTTTCAATCATTTTTGCTAGTTATTCTGCTTATTTCATGGAGAGTCATATGAAAGCGCAGTGATATAAAACAGTTGCAACTATGTTTTCACTGTTGAATGGCGGAAGCTCTGGAATATTCCAAATGTGAATATGAGTTTCACGTCCTACAAGACAGACAGGTTGAGGGATGAGCGTCGCGTAGGAGTGACACCGTCTGACGTAAAACAGGAGATGAATTGAAATTCCAATTCAGGGATGGAATTTATTACCTGGATATGTATATTCCTTAACAGGAATTGTATATTCCTTAACAGGAATGGAATTGACCCTAACCCTGGTGTGCAGAAGTACTGGAAAATAATCTGCCTGGTGTATGTATGGCTGTTTGTGAGATATCTGTATATGGCTGTTTGTGAGATATCTGTGTATGGCTGTTTGTGAGACATCTGTGTATGGCTGATTGTGAGACATCTGTGTATGGCTGTTTGTGAGACATCTGTGTATGGCTGTTTGTGAGACATCTGTGTATGGCTGTTTGTGAGACATCTGTGTATGGCTGTTTGTGAGACATCTGTGTATGGCTGTTTGTGAGACATCTGTGTATGGCTGTTTGTGAGACATCTGTGTATGGCTGTTTGTGAGACATCTGTGTATGGCTGTTTGTGAGACATCTGTGTATGGCTGTTTGTGAGATATCTGTGTATGGCTGTTTGTGAGATATCTGTGTACGGCTGTTTGTGAGACATCTGTGTACGGCTGTTTGTGAGATATCTGTGTACGGCTGTTTGAGATATCTGTGTACGGCTGTTTGTGAGATATCTGTGTACGGCTGTTTGTGAGATATCTGTGTACGGCTGTTTGTGAGATATCTGTGTATGGCTGTTTGTGAGACATCTGTGTATGGCTATTTGTGAGATATCTGTGTACGGCTGTTTGTGAGATATCTGTGTACGGCTGTTTGTGAGATATCTGTGTACGGCTGTTTGTGAGATATCTGTGTACGGCTGTTTGTGAGATATCTGTGTATGGCTTTTTGTGCTAGCAGATGACCTGAGCTGCTGAAGGTCTGGACAGTAATCTGCATTTTCTTCTTAAACTCCTCTGCTGAGAAGATAAGGCTGCTCTTGAACTTGTCCTTGTGTTTCTTCAGCATGATGTCACTGTCTATCACCACCTGTTGGAACCACACCCACTCCCCATTCAGAGCCTCCAACATCTCATGGACCTGGGGAGAGAGAGAGAGACAGAGAGAAGGGGGGGTTAAAACAGGGGGTGGGTGGGTGGGTGTGCGTCCGTCCGTCTGTCGCGCTACTCACAGCCTGGTCCACGGTGACCTCGTACTTCTCCAGGATAGCAAACTGTTCATGGATGGGAGGGATCTGACTCTCTATCTTCTGAAGGTCTCCCTGTAGTGTCTCCAGTAGCTTCAGACTCTCACCCAGCTCCACCAGGGACTGAGGGGGCTGGCTCAGCCTGGACACACAAATAGTAGTTAATTGACCCTTCTCATTCACTAGCAGCACATACAGTACACATCTTCTGGACTCTGAAGACGTCTGCAGATAAAACGTTTAAGACAGGTCACACGTCAAAAGGCCTATAATCTAGCTACATATGCCTTTCCACCAGACACACGTGGTCCCACTTTCAACTTTAAGGCCCATAAACTCTTCATTAACCTTTTATAAAGTGGAACCCACAACCTCCCGGCCCCACCCTCCACCACCCACCTTCCCCACCCACCTGAGAGCGTTCTCCTGCAGAAAGACGTGCAGCTCTTTGAGCCTGGTGCTGGCCATGAGGCTGAGCAGCTGGGTGAACTTGCCCTGCCACTCGTTACAGTGCTGCACCAGGCTGAACTTCAGGGGAGCACAGTCCAGCAGCACAAACTGAACACTCAACACCGTCTCCTCCTTCTGAACGTTGTTGGCCACCTCCGTGTACCTGGGGGAGGAGAGGGGTGAGGGGAAGAAAGAGGAAGGGGGGGAGAGAGAGAAATATTTGTAAGTACACGTACAAGATAAAGACCGTACTTTGACTTCAATAGGAACCGGTACACTGTTCCTCTGTAGCCTAAAGATTCTACTTTGTTTACTAACATAATTATCTGTATAATACGGTAAACACTAAAATACAATGCTAAATGAATTACCATCAAACAAAAGTCAAGGCCACAAAAGGATTAAAGCAACATGGTCTGATTGTTCTATTGACAAGGGCCAATAGGAACCTGCTGAGCCAGACCAGCGTGTAATGTACAAACATGGAGTGTTGACTCTGCAATGATTTACATCGCACTATCCCAGACAAATCCATAAGACAATATCTCACTGTCTCTCGCTAGTCTCCAACATGTTTACCATGCACATCCATATGACAGGCTATAGAGTTGAAGTTGGAAGTTTACATACACTAAGGTTGGAGTCATTAAAACTCGATTTTTCAACCACTCCACAAATTTCTTGTTAACAAACGATAGTTTTGGCAAGTCGGTTAGGACATCTACTTTGTGCATGACACAAATAATTTTTCCAACAATTGTTCACAGACAGATTAGTTCACTTATCATTCACTGTATCACAATTCCAGTGGGTCAGAAGTTTACGTACACTAAGTTGACTGTGCCTTTAAACAGAAAATTATGTCATGGCTTCAGAAGCTTCTAACAGGCTAATTGACAACATTTGAGTCAATTGGAGGTGTACCTGTCAATGTATTTCAAGGCCTACCTTCAAGCTCAGTGCCTCTTTGCTTGAAATCATGGGAAAATCAGAAGAAATCAGCCAAGACCTCAGAAAAAAAGTCTGGTTCATCCTTGGGAGCAATTTCAAAACGCCTGAAGGTACCACGGTCATCTGTACAAACAATAGTTCGCAAGTATAAACACCATGGGACCACGCAGCCGTCATCCCACTCAGGAAGGAAACAAGTTCTGTCTCCTAGAGATGAACGTACTTTGGTGCGAAAAGTGCAAATCAATCCCAGAACAACAGCAAAGGACCTTGTGAAGATGCTGGAGGAAACAGGTACAAAAGTATCTACATCCACAGTAAAACGAGTCCTATATCGACATAACCTGAAAGGCCGCTCAAAACCGCCATAAAAAAGCCAGACTATGGTTTGCAACTGCACATGGGGACAAAGATTGTACTTTTTGGAGAAATGTCCTCTGGTTTGATGAAACAAAAATATAACCATTTGGCCATAATGACCATCGTTATGTTTGGAGGAAAAAGGGGGAGGCTTGCAAGCCGAAGAACACCATCCTAACCGTGAAGCACGGGGTGGCAGAATCATGTTGTGGGGGTGCTTTGTTACAGGACGGACTGGTGCACTTCACAAAATAGATGGCATCATGAGGCAGGACAATTATGTGGATATATTTAAGCAACATCTCAAGACATCAGTCAGGAAGTTATAGCTTGATCGCAAATGGGTCTTCCAAATGGACAATGACCCCAAGCATACTTCCAAAGTTGTGGCAAAATGGCTTAAGAACAACAAAGTCAAGGTATTGGAGTGGCCATCACAAAGTCCTGTCCTCAATCCTATAGAACATTTGTGGGCAGAACTGAAAAGGCGTGTGCAAGCAAGGAGGCCTACAAACCTTACTCAGTTACACCAGCTCTGTCAGGAGGAATGGGCCAAAATTCACCCAACTTATTGTGGGAAGCTTGTGGAACGCTAACCAAAACGTTTGACCCAAGTTAAACAATTTAAAGGCAATGCTACCAAATACTAATTGAGTGTATGTAAACTTCTGACCCACTGGGAATGTGATGAAAAAAATAAAAGCTGAAATAAAACATTCTCTCAACTATTATTCTGACATTTCACATTCTTAAAATAAAGTGGTGATCCTAACTGACCTAAGACAGGGAATTTTTACTAGGATTAAACGTCAGGAATTGTAAAAAACGGAGTTTAAACGTATTTGGCTAAGGTGTATGTAAACTTCCAACTTCAACTGTATATGTTAAACAGCGAGGATACAGGGTCAGTTGGGTCTGGTTTGGACCCTCTCTCTTCTCTATCCATTCTCATGGGAGTAGAACGAACCTGCTCCTAGATTTTTTTTATTAACTAGGCAAGTCAGCTAAGAACAAATTCTTATTTACAATGACTGACTAGGAACAGTGGGTTAACTGCCTTGTCCAGGGGCAGAACGACAGATTTTTTACCTTGTCAGCTCGGGAATTCAATCTAGCAACCTTTCGGTTACTGGCCCAACGCTCTAACCACTTGGCTATCTGCCGCCCCGATGCTGGCACCATCGAGAGCATCCTGACTGGTTGCATCACTGACTAGTATGGCAACCTCCGACCACAAGGCACTACAGAGTGTAGTGCGTATGGCCCAGTACATCACTGGGGCCAAGCTTCCAGCCATCCAGGACTCCTATACCAGGCGGTGTCAGAGGAAGGCCCTAAAAATTGTCAGACTCCAGCCACTCTAGTCAAACTGTTCTCTCTGCTACCGCACGACAAGCGGTACCGGAGTGCCAAGTCTAGGTCCAAAAGGCTTCTTAACAGCTTCTACCCCCAAGCCATAAGACTCCTGAAAAGCTAATCAAAGGGCTACCCAGACCCCTCTTGTAAATATTACCTCAATTACCTCGACTAACGGTGATTCTGTACCGGTATCCCCTGTATATAGTCTCGATATTGTTATTTTACTTGTGCTGTTGAATTATTTGTAACTTTTATTTTCTATTTTTTATTTAGCACTTCTTAAAGCAGTGTTTGTTAAGGGCTTGTAAGTAAGCATTTCCCTGTAAGGTTGTATTCGGCGCATGTGACAAATACAATTTGAATTGATTTGATTTGATATAAACACACCCGCGGGAAGTAGGGGTGCTTACCACCAGGGATACCATCTTACCCCTGGTGGTAAGATGGTAAAACTGCAAGAATTTGTGCTGCATTTGTGTTGTTGCAATAAAAAACGATTCAACTATTTATCCGTTGCATTATTGATATAAATGATCATGCGATTGGAGTAGGGGAGAGAGAAAAGCATGGGCCCCATTCTGCACGGTGAGCTCTCAGCTCTGTTTTGTAAGCAGTGCTCTCATGATATGTTCTGATCTATTCAGTTGTGGGGGGTTGGAGTCACACGCGCTCTGTTGTATGATAGACAGTTGAGTTAGTCTCTCTCCCCCTTCTCTCCCTCTTGTGGTGGATATCAAGTGATCTGGAGCAGCACTCGCAATAGTCTTCCACCTCTATTCTAAACTTGGCAAAAAGGGAATGGGAACAATATGAAATTAGGAACAAGGCATTCTCTCGCCCTCGCAGGCCTGCTCCTGCCCATGTCAAACACGTAGGTGTACAAGCCCACTAGTCTGGCAAGCAACACAGTGTAGGGCACAGCCCAACAAGTGGCGCATTCCACCAACTGGTGCTGGATCGAGCCGATCGCTTTTCTCTGCGATGGAGCTCATAGCTGTTCATTTGTGCTCAGTTTTAATAGGCTCAATCTTAGTTACAACACCGCTCTCGTTATCGCTCTCTCTCTCTCTCACACACACCCCCATTGCAATTATGCAGTACAAAGAAATGTGAGCTCTGTTCACAATGGTCTATTCCTAGGCGGCGGGTGTGTTTGTGAGTTTCAAGATGAGGGAAGCTTACAATTGATCCTGCCATTTCTACCGAGCTGCGTGCCAGTTTCGTGGAATAGTTTCATTTCAATAATAACGTTTTTGTTTCTCAAAATCATTGTCACGTGGTTAATAATACAAATGGGAATTGAAATGCTAAAAATCTAAATGTTAAAATCCAACTAAAGCAAGAGCACCACCCTCTGTCATACGGACACATTGATACACCACGATCCATTGGTGGTTAAAGAAATGAACACATGGAACTAAGAGATAGCCTTTTGGCCAATGTAGCAGTAGGCCTATTACTTCCATTGTCAACTAAGTACAAATACATAAAGCTGACGAATAAAAACTGAAAATGCAGGTTCTTTCAACCGCATTCATCTCTCTACTCCGCCTGTCTGCCTCCCTTTCTATCTGTCATGACTTGAGCTATCGCTAGTGAAGTGCAACATTGTATCAACTAGCCTATTCTGGGCTACTAGCCTATTCCAGGCGGTCAGAGTTTCCCGGGCCAGTGATCTTGGGACAGACTCAGCTGTTTTTGCACAGACACAGCTGTTTTTGCGCAATGGGAATGGTGTTCAGGTATTTTATGACGTTTCCACTGGTTATATGGGATCCTCAGAGCATTACATATAGATCTTTCACACCGAGGCCTGGTGATTATCGAGGGGCAGTGTTAGAAAAGATTTTTCAAATACGGCGAGGAACTATTATCATTCACAAAGGATTTAATAAAAAAAACTGACTTTATTGACTTACTGTGTGAGGTGAAGAAGAAACAACTGAGAAGCTCAGCTTAGTGGTGGTGAGTTCAGACAAACAGAAATCAGACATCCCCAAACGGGCACTTTCTACCATTTGCACGGAGCAGGCCAGTTGGCCTACTTCTAAGCGTGCTCCGGGCGCCGTCAGCTCCGTCACCATTTAGAGGACAGAGAAACCAGACACATGACCACATGGAGCTCTCCAAACAAAATACAATGGAAAAAATGACGAAACTAATTGTATGAAATAAACCCAAACTTGTTTCTCACATGTGTAGCAACGTGACTGTAGGCCTAATTAATCCATGCATTAACATAAATGTATGTAACCAAATGATGAGGATTAACAGTAAATGTACTACTGGTGACATACACTGAGTGTACAAAACATTAAGAACACCTTCCTAATATTGAGTCGCACCCCCTTTTGCCCTCAGAACGGTTTCAATTCGTTGAGATATGGATTCTACAAGGTGTTGAAAGCGTTCCACAGGGATGCTGGCCCATGTTGACTCTAATGCTTCCCACAGTTGTGTCAAGTTGGCTGGATGTCCTTTGGGTGGTGGACCATTCTTGATACACACAGGAAACAGTCAAGCGTGAAAACCCCAGCAGCGTTGCAATTCTTGACACAAACCGGTGCGCCTGGCACCTACTACCACACCCCGTTCAAAGGCACTTACATCTTTTGTCTTGCCCATTCACCCTCTGAATGACACACATACACAATCCATGTCTCAATTGTCTCAAGGCTTAAAAATCCTTCTTTAACCCGTCTCCTCCCATTTGTCAACACCAGTGGTTCCCAAACCTTTACGGCCTGCGACCCCATTTTGATATCCGAAAATTCTCGCGACCACAAACATGTAAAAAAAAAATTATGTAAATAAACAGCCAATGTTTACTTTTTTAATTGGGGCTATGGCAGTCAATTGCAAAACATTCTAACAGTATTTCTGATTGTATTCTCAACTCACCATCATATACATTTAATGTGGGGCTATTACAGTCAATTGCAAATGAGTCTGAAATCATTTCTCTTATCTCACCACAACTAATGAGATGGTTGATGCATGTCGCGTCGGAGCTTCTCAAAGTCAGGGGGCGTGGCCGACAGTGTGCACCTCATCTCTCCTGTCACCTCCAACCTGGATCGATATTTATTTGAATGCAGACGAGAGCACTGAATCAGCGTACCATGTGTTTTAATGCTCGGAGGGACCAAAACTCTTCCATAATGACACGTGAATGCGCTGTCTGCAGCATTCAGTCACGTGACAGCTCCATCAGCTGTTCGGTTTCACTTACCGGCATGTCAACTGAGCCTGGATCACAGTCAAATGGATTTCGCTGATTCGGTCACTCATCTGTATAATTTTTTTGTATTTACCCTGCATGCTTGCGTTCGGTTCGTTCAGTTTCCAAAATGTCTGTTACATAGGCACGGAGACAGTATTTTACACAACAGTTCTTCTCCCAATTAAAAACATATTTCCAACACTCCCCCTCAATAACCACCAAGCCTTGTTGTGAAATAGAACATCGTCCTGCTCTGATCCCATGCCTCCACATAGTTTTGCGAACAGGCGGGCGTGAAGTAGTTAACAATCAAAGTTACCTGCCGCGCATCTCCGAGTTCTGCACTCAGCTCTTTTGCCTACCAGTTGCTCTCGGTGTATCCATTCTAGCTCAGTGGGTGTATCATAAAATGAGTCCATATGGCAGAGGGAGACACATTCATAACTAGAGTACAGAGGCCTGCCCGCCGTCCCATGATAGATGGAGCCCCATCTGTGCAAAAGCCCACCATTTGATCCCATGGAATCTGTTTTTCGCAAATACAGCCACGCAGCACACTGAACGTCCCCTGTGCCATTTCAGGCTCAGGAATCGTGAGACAGAACAATATGTCCTGGTGAATAGCATCCCCCGACATGTACAGAGAACAAAAGTCAATGCACGGGCATCTCGGCCCTCACAGCTAACGTCCATTTGGAGGGCATAAGGTGAGGAATTAGAGTGGTTCAGTCAGTGTCCTCTTGATTGTTAGCCACAGCATCAATTCTTAGTTTCACAGTGTTATCTGTTAAAGGTATCGATGTGAGTTTCTGTGCCTCTGCCTCCCCACACATTGTTTTTCACCATATCAGTTGTGGCCGGTAATATCAAAGTCACTGCAATAGCGTGTGGTTTCATAACGTAGCAGGCTTAGCCATTCACTGTGGGAATGACTCAAGTGCAACGGTCAGGTGCGGCCTGGGTCAAGGCGCGACCTCTAGTTTGGAAACCGCTGATCTACACTGATTGAAGTGGATTTAACAAGTGACATCAATAAGGGATCACAACTTTCACCTGGATTCCCCTGGTCTATGTCAAGGTATTCCTAATGTTTCCAACACTCAGGATATGTAATGGGAAATTCATCCAAAATAAGCAATCAAAGGTCAAACAATTAACACAATAAAAAACTATGAATGCACAAGAATTGGTGGGAGACAGCTAAGCGTATTCTGGGGAACTGAGCGCATTCTGGAGAGAGAAGATCCAATGTCTTGGCCACCCTCCCCTCCCCTTCCCTTCTTCTTGTCTCAACATTTCAAATGATACTCAAGACACATTATCTTCACACATATTATAGATGCATTGCTTTTCACTGACATCACACTAGGCAGGTAGCCTAGTGGTTAGAGTGTTGGGCCAGTAACTGAAAGGTAGCTGGATCAAATCCCTGAGCTGACAAAGTAAAAATCTGTTGTTCCACCACTGAGTAAGGCAGTTAACCCCCTGGGTGCTGTGGATGTTTCTGGTTGGTTAAATGCGGTAGATACGTTTCAGTTGAATTACTTCAGTTGTCCAGCTGACTGTGTATCCCCAGCTAGGCCTATTGCCAAGCAAGCAGCCCAAATGACAGGCTTAGGCATATAGGCCAACAAATGTGTGATTTGAAAGAAGCCAATGATCCTCTATTGCTGAGAATGGTTTTATTTATTTCTGTATAGATAAGAGTAATTATATCATTTTGGTAAATTGATTTCACTTTACTTTAGCCTGCAGTGACTACTATTACTGAATCTTGTCCTATGCTTAGGCTACTGATCACATTAGGTATTGTAGGATATGTATCTAAGGTCCGTTCTGCTGATCCTAGATCTGTGACTTCTAACCTTCCAACCCTGTTGAGGTAGATGACCTGTTCGCCAGATCTGTTCTTATTTTAGCCAACGCCACCGTAACTCATTCCAGTGAACAACAGAGCTCGCTAAAGCTAAAGAAAACACCGATCTGGCAACACCCCCCCCCCCCCCTAGCTGTTAGAGGGTCAAACCTGGCGATGTCGGCGTCAAAGGAGGACACGGGGGGGTTGAGACGCTGGTATCTCCTGATGAAGGGGTCCTTGTTGATCTCCCAGATCTCTCTGTGTTTGTCCCAGGTCTTCAGGTAAGCCTGCAGGTGGCCTGCGTTGGCCGTCATTCCTGCTGCTACCGCTGCCTGAATCTTACCGATCTCCTCATCTTGTTCTGGGGTTAGAGAAGGAGAGAAAGGGGAATCACCATATAAAATAGGCCGAAGCAAATGATATTTCTAGGATCAGTTATTATTGAATTGTCCTTATCCTGCTCTGGGGAGGGAGAGAAAGAGAGAGAGAGAGAGAGAGAGAGAGAGAGAGAGACAGAGAGGATTCCATATGGAGTAAGTAGAAGCCCCGAACTGATACAGATATTTTTGTATTCGGTCCATCCTCTCTGGCCAAATAGATTTTTATCTCAATGAGACATGCCTGGATAAATCAATGACGATGGTTATGGTTGTAACTTGGAATATGTTGACCTGATCTGAGATCTGTGGATAGGGGCACCTTCTACCACAAGCTCACCATATGGTAGATACATACAGTAACTGTACACTCGACTACATAGTGCATGCTTCCACACATTCGTAGTTAAATACAGTGAGTTGACACACCTTTGACACATTGTAACAGGCACTTACACGTGTTAGAAAAGGCTTTTCATGAGTGAACATGTTTAACAGCCCGGCGCGTGTCACTGGGGATCAACTACACTATGCTGATTGGGTTTCAGGAGCTAACAGCAGTAGCTGTAAGAGCATTCCCCCTCGATAGAGACAAACACACACACACACACACACACACACACACACACACACACACACACACTCAGAGCTATGGAGAGGGGCTACCTCTGACCTGCTCCAGTCCACCATCTCCTGACTGTTTGATTAAAGCCAAAGCCTAGATACTCCCTGTGGATGGCCAGCTGTCAATCAAACCAGGAGACAGCTGACGGGAGAGCTGCTTAAAATGGACAGATGAGGATAGGATGAAGAGAATGGTAGGAGGAGAATGGGGTTAGAATAGAGGGAGAGAATAAGGTCAGGGTGAAGGAGCAGTGGATGAAGAGGAGGAGGTATGGTAACAAGAGCGTGGCGTGAAGAGGAGTGAGGATAAATGGACGGGGGGGTGAAGTGAGGGGTGAGGAGTAAAAGTGGGATGGAGTGCAAATGAAGAGTAGGAGAGAAAAGAAAATATGGTGAAGAGAAGGAGTGAGAAATGAAAGACGGACGGGGTGAGGTGAGGAGAGGTGAGGAGAGGTGAGGGGTCAGAAGTGAAAATAAAGAGAACTGAACATAAAGATGGGTCGAGGAGGAGGAGGAGGAGGCGTGGAACAGCGAGAGGGGTCTCTAACCTCTGTCTGCGCGTGAGGTCTGTTACCTATGATGCAGCGTACAGGTTTCCTCTGTGAGCGTCTGCGTGTGAGGAGGTCCGGGAGGCGTTTGAACACAGAGATGGTGCCGATCAGCTGACAACTGATGTTGTTCACGATCTGAGCCAGTTTCTGTAGAGTGGGGGAGAACTCCACCTGTTGGACACACACACACACACACACACACACACACACACACACACCAATAATTTTTGCCTCTAGGCTTAAAGACCTAACGAGCTCTCCTGCTATCATTTCCCCCAAAACTCTACATTCCTTTTTTATAAAATATTACTTGAATCTTTTTTATTTGTAATAACATAAATGAATCCTCCTGTATAAAGAATACCAAAAGGTTCATGCTTTCTGAACCACACCCTCCTAGCCTATCAACGATGCAGATATTGTACATACACAAAGCATAAATCATTTGTCACGGCTGATTTATAAAGTGTGGAGAGAGAGGAGTGCGAAAAGGAGAGGGAGAGAGAGAGGGAGAGAGAGAGAGGGAGAGAGAGAGGGAGAGAGAGAGAGAGAAGGAGAGAGCGCGAGAGAGAGAGGGAGAGAGCGCGAGAGAGAGAGGGAGAGAGCGTGAGAGAGAGAAAGAGGGAGAGAGTGCGAGAGAGAGAAAGAGGGAGAGAGAGAGGGAGAAAGCGCAAAAGAGAGAGAAAGAGGGAGAGAGGGAGAGTAAAAGAGGGAGAGTAAAAGAGGGAGAGAGGGAGTGAGAGAGAGAAAGAGGGAGAGAGAGAGAGGGAGAGAGAGGGAGAAAGAGGGAGAGAGAAAGAGGGAGAGAGAGAGGGAGAAAGAGGGAGAGAGAGGGAGAGAGCGTGAGAGAGAGAAAGAGGGAGAGAGTACGAGAGAGAGAAAGAGGGAGAGAGAGGGAGAAAGCGCGAGAGAGAGAGAAAGAGGGAGAGAGGGAGAAAGAGGGAGAGTAAAATAGGGAGGGAGGGAGGGAGAGAGAGAAAAAGAGAGAGGGAGAGAGAAAGAGAGAGAGAGAGAGAGGGAGAGAGGGAGAAAGAGGGAGAGAGAAAAAGGGAGAGAGAGAGGGAGAAAAAGGGAGAGAGAGAGGGAGAAAGAGGGAGAGAGAGAGGGAGAGAGCAAGGGAGACTCTTGGTGTTCTGTTTTGATTTATAATGCTATCTTAATACGTAAAATAACTTGCGCTGCGTAGAGCTCTACGTCTGTTAGACAAGGACAAAGGATGTTCTCTTCCATTGTATTCTAAATAGTGCCGAGTTGACGACCTGTCTGGCTGTGTCTCTCACTGTGACTCAGACCTTGGAAATGTTACAAAATCACATGGCATCCTACACTGAGAATGGATAACATTGTTCGCCTTCAAACCGAGGTTAGTACGAGTAGGAGTAATATTGCTAGAATCCCTGGTAAGTGTGTACGTGAACAAAATATATGTCTCGAGAACTGCTTGGAAGTCTATTACAATCTGCAATGCTTATACATGAGTGTTAAAAACTGTGTGTGTGTATGTGATTGAGTGATCGTGTGTGTGGGCGCGTGCATGTTTCTCTGTTTGTGTATTGCGTGAATCGTTGTGTGTGTGAATTTGTGTGCGCGCGTGTGACCTGTGTGTCACTTTACCTGTGAGGTGGCCCCAGGGGCCTCCTGGCGTAGTACCACCTGCACCCTGAAGAGGGGGTTGGGGGAAGTCTTGCTGTCTCCGTTGATGGCCTTGGACAGCTCCTGTAAGGACCACTTGATGTTGAGACGTAGTGCCTCCTCCACCATGCTGTCCATCTTCTCCGTGTACACAACCCAGTGCTGCTGGACCTGGGACACACACACGGCAAGCAACCCCACACACACACACACACACACACACACACACACACACACACACACACACACACACACACACACACACACACACACACACACACACACACATACACACACACCTACTATTATCTGTCCATCATAAATTCACTCAACCACTTAATGTCATCTATTCATAATTTGTTCCACAGGTGAAGTTCTAAATGAAGTGATTTTCTAGATGAACAGTTTTCATTTTCTATAATGAAATTACCCCATAATTGTATCTTGCTAGCCACTATTTGTGAGTACAAATTAGCACAAAAAGTAGGGAAGCAAAAACTAGCAAGGAATAGGTACCCTCCCCCACGCACGCACACACACACACACACACACACACACACACACACACACACACACACACACACACACACACACACACACACACACACACACACACACAATCCGCAATCCGCCCGACTATGTGATAAAATCTGACCCTAACCCACTAATATAGAAAATGCGTTGTAGGCTACAGTCAGAGACGGCAGAATGATTCTTGACAGGGGGTACAGGATTTTTTTGGGCCTGATTTAGAAGCTTCTGTTTATAATTTCAGAAATATTGGTAGGCTTTTAGTCAAGTTAGTCAACTTGTCTATAACTGGATACACGCAGCTTCTCTTCTGGCATTAGCCTATATGTTGCCCTAGAAGACTAAACAAGCCCTTGTTCACCAGAATAATGTCATAAATCGATAGAATGCAGGCTTCAATCTAGATGACAGCGGTCATTTTTTCTTTGTCAAAATGAAATAACTCAACAACAACAAAACTGGAAATATTTCCTGTGCAAAGTGTCCAAAAGCATCAGTCTGACCGGTTGTAGGGAAATAGAAACCTGTGAAAACGACCCAACATGTTTCAGTTAAGATTTCAGTTCGGCTTGGATGCATATTTTATTGCGGTTGAAATACGATCAGCTTTAATGATGCTGATAGCACCTCTACAGACTGTATCTAACTGTGCATTCGAATTCTCTCAAGATGCTGAAAGAAATCAATCATATTTCTCCACTCCTGTTCCCGAGTCAAAATGTAGTCTATATTTGGTGTGTCATTATACTGCAAGAAATGCTTAGTTCTGCAGGAGTTAATATTTAGGCTATGTGAGAGGCTATAGACCTACAGTCAGTGTCCTGATTTCAGTTTCCATTTAACCCATCTGAACAGTAGGCTGCAGTTCCCTTGACGTGCCATAGGCCTATTTGAAGTCCCCGTCTTGTGACTGGCGAATTTGTATGGCGCCGCACAACATCACACATAACATAGCCGGGCACTGCTATCGTCCTAGTTTACCACTTCACCAAATATTTCCCAAACATCTTCAACTCTCCATTTCACAGCTTTTCTCTTACTGAATTAAACTCCGACATTGTCCTTTTTGCATCAGTGGATCGACGTGAACTTTTTCTGCCCGTTCCCAAAAGCGTTTGGTAATTGGCTGTAGGCTATTTGGCGTCCGTACAGTCAGGCCCTAAAGCTTAGGCTTATGCACATATGCCAGATAACCTAAAATCATGAAAGAAAAACCTCAATGTAGCCTATAGATATAAATTGCACATGAACGATACATTTATAATTTTTTTTAAGGTATTGTTTTCTCTTTAGTCAACCCGCCCTTCACCCACACAATATTTAATGACCCTAAGCCCACCCGTCCCGCAGATATAACCGATTCAACCCGCGCATCACTACACCACACACCTCTGGTCCGTCTGTGCGGAAGGTCTCATAGACCCGGGACATGATGGCTACGATGTCCTGGTGTGCTGAGTGGAGCCGCTGGAGCTGGGCTTGCTGGTGGGCCTGCTGGTCCCCCTCAAACTCCAGGTCCCTGTACACTGTCTTCCCATCCACACGCACAAGCAGCAGCTCACTGATCAGACCACACTGACGGGAGATGGCCAGGTTGGCTGCCTTGTACTCATCCACGATGAGCTGGATCTGATAGGGAGGGGAGAGGTTAGGTGTGTGATGGTTCATTTGGAGGAGAGGAGAGGAGATAAAGAGGAATAGAACCAACTGGGGAAAGATGGATGAATACAGAACCCATGGTACTTTCCCAGCAGTGTCCCTTTCCATCCCCCGCTTCACTTCTAGGATCGAAGCAGGCAAGCTTTATTACATAGGAATCACGCTCCACCATTTCCACCAACACTAACTCTTCTGGTTTGAATTACCAGAGACAGGTCTTATCATGACAGCATCAGGCTGTGGCCAAACAGAATAGAACATACATCCAGCAGTTTCCTTTTCAATTTGTGGAAGAGAGAAGAGGAGGGGAGCTGTGGAGATGACTGGCTCTCTCATATTGCCTCGGCAGCCGGACCTAATTCAGACGGAGAGCAAATCCGTCTCTCACTCAGAACTCCAGATCCTAGCGCCGATCTCCGGATTTTACGGCTTTCATGGGGATAAGGCCTGCCGCGCAGAATAATCCTCTGAGAGAGAGAGAGAGAGAGAGAGAGAGAGAGAGAGAAGAGGAGTCGGGGGGTAGGGGGGGGTAGAGAGGGAGCGGGGTGGAGGGAGGATAATAGGGATGGGGGGGCTGTTCTGAGTCAGTTCAGAGCTCTCTTCCCCATCTACCTACCTACAACACGGAAGACAGCGCTCACTGAGTTTTTGACTTTGGGCTCGACAGATCTTGACATTGGCTCGACGCAAACCTGATCTTAAACCCCTTGAGAGAGAGGGGAGACAGGGGAGAGGGGCGTGTTGCAGTGGCATGAATCCTTGCCAATGAGTGTTAGTGTTCATTACGCATGCTGCTGCTGCTCAACCTGTCTTGAACACTGAGCCCCCATACCGTCTCTCTGGAAGCCAAGGCACTCATTATTATACTGTAGCACTGTAGCATTGTACCGTAGCTTAGCATCGTAGCATCCAATACAATGTTGGCAAGGCATTCATTATCATTCATTATCAAGCATCGTAGTGTAACTTAGCATCCAATACAATGCAACTCCATAACGTTGGCAAAGCATTCATTATACTACAGCTAGTATTTCAGCATTACACCCCGAACCTAGTCTGGTCCCAGGTCTGTTTGTGCTGCCTTGACAACTCCTATGGGCATTGCTGTTGGCAAGACAGCACAAACTGATCTGAAACCAGGCTATTCACTGCAACTCTCCTGTGTCCTGTATCGCTTACTATACAATTACCCATGAATCATACAACCATCCCCCTGTTTTATAATGCAGCCTTATATGGCATTGGAATGGAATAAAAATGAAACGCAGGAGGGTTATGTGTATTTATACTCTATCACCCCTCTCCACCTTCCCGTCTATCCCTCCTCACTCCTTCTTTTCCCTCTGGAGATCATTTGATCCCAGTGGTTGAGGAGAATAGAAGCCCTCTGAGTCTATTACGCGCATACACACGCACACATGCACGCACGCACGCACACACACACACACACACACACACACACACACACACACACACACACACACACACACACACACACACAAAAGCACATACAGTCCATCACACACAGCCCTCTGTGCATTGAATCCAACAGTAATGCCTCATAACACTCCATGCATCATGGCTTAAATTGAACTGCGGCCAGCCTGGCTGGGTGTTTTTGTGTCAGTGTCTGCTGTTTTCTGCTAACGGCTGAATTCTGCTGAATTTGTTTCCCAGATTCAGATGTTTATTGGTCTAGAAAATGCTGACCGCAGAAGGAAGACAACGGGATACAGTCTGTGCTCTCTGTGTGTGTGTGTGTGTGTGTGCGTGTGATGAAGGTGGTTTGTAAAAGCAGGGAGCCAAATGAACCCACATCCTGTTGCTGTACGGTATCTACATGGGTTACGGCTTCACATCTAAACCCTGGGCCCTGGAGCACAGCACAGTAGTGTTCTTCTAACCCACTGGCTACCAACCCTGGTCCGAGAGAGCATCAGAGTACGCAGGTTTTTGTTCCCGCCAAACATGATAAAGCTTGATTCAACTGGCCTATAAAAGCTTATAATGGATCAAAAGGGCTAGAGAAAGCCGACAGCAAAACGTCTCTATCCATCTCAAGGTTGGTGACCAATACTTTACACCCTTTCTGTGATCTATGAGTCGGTGTGTGTTTTATCATGGTGTGTCCTGACCTTGCTGGCGTGCAGCCTGCAGTCTTTGATGAAGAAGCTGGACGCTCCTTTAGAGGACCAGAGCAGCTTGGAGAGACCTGGCTGGATCTTCTTGTCCAGGAAACGGATTCGCTCCCGGAACAAACCCAGCTCTTCAGCAGACAGTGACGCGATGATCCTGACACACACACACACACACACATAAATACAGTATAGACACACGCAGGACACACACACGGACCAAACATTAGTGTTTATATAAACATGATAATATTGGTGGTCTTTTCTTCAATTCATTTCCTGCACTGTATTGTTTAACAGACATAGTCTGGGTCACTAAATACTGTATTACAGTAGGATGTCCAATCAAAAAAGCATATTTTGACCAATGGGTAAAATAATGTTAACTGTGTAGATACTGGTCGGAAATCTGAAAAAAAGCAATTACGTTGGATGCTGTGTCAATTAGGTTGGATGCTGTGTCAATTAGGTTGGATGCTGTGTCAATTAGGTTGGATGCTGTGTCAGCTAGGTTGGATGCTGTGTCAATTAGGTTGGATGCTGTGTCAGCTAGGTTGGATGCTGTGTCAATTAGACTGGATGCTGTGTCAACTAGACTGGATGCTGTGTCAGCTAGGCTGGATGCTGTGTCAATTAGACTGGATGCCGTGTCAGCTAGGCTGGATGCTGTGTCAGCTAGGCTGGATGCTGTGTCAATTAGACTGGATGCTGTGTCAGCTAGACTGGATGCTGTGTCAGCTAGGTTGGATGCTGTGTCAACTAGACTGGATGCTGTGTCAGCTAGGTTGGATACTGTGTCAACTAGACTGGATGCTGTGTCAGCTAGGCTGGATGCTGTGTCAACTAGACTGGATGCTGTGTCAACTAGACTGGATGCTGTGTCAGCTAGGCTGGATGCTGTGTCAACTAGACTGGATGCTGTGTCAGCTAGGCTGGATGCTGTGTCAACTAGGTTGGATGCTGTGTCAGCTAGGCTGGATGCTGTGTCAGCTAGGCTGGATGCTGTGTCAGCTAGGCTGGATGCTGTGTCAACTAGGTTGGATGATGTGTCAACTAGGCTGGATGCTGTGTCAACTAGGCTGGATGCTGTGTCAGCTAGGCTGGATGCTGTGTCAGCTAGGCTGGATGCTATGTCAGCTAGGCTGGATGCTGTGTCAGCTAGGCTGGATGCTGTGTCAGCTAGGCTGGATGCTGTGTCAATTAGACTGGATGCTGTGTCAGCTAGGCTGGATGCTGTGTCAACTAGGTTGGATGCTGTGTCAGCTAGGCTGGATGCTGTGTCAGCTAGGCTGGATGCTGTGTCAATTAGACTGGATGCTGTGTCAGCTAGGTTGGATGCTGTGTCAACTAGACTGGATGCTGTGTCAGCTAGGCTGGATGCTGTGTCAACTAGACTGGATGCTGTGTCAGCTAGGCTGGATGCTGTGTCAACTAGGTTGGATGCTGTGTCAACTAGACTGGATGCTGTGTCAGCTAGGCTGGATGCTGTGTCAGCTAGGCTGGATGCTATGTCAACTAGGCTGGATGCTGTGTCAGCTAGGCTGGATGCTGTGTCAGCTAGGCTGGATGCTGTGTCAATTAGACTGGATGCTGTGTCAGCTAGGCTGGATGCTGTGTCAACTAGGCTGGATGCTGTGCCAGCTAGGCTGGATGCTGTGTCAGCTAGGCTGGATGCTGTGTCAACTAGGCTGGATGCTGTGTCAGCTAGGCTGGATGCTGTGTCAGGTAGGCTGGATGCTGTGTCAATTAGACTGGATGCTGTGTCAGCTAGGCTGGATGCTGTGTCAGCTAGGCTGGATGCTGTGTCAATTAGACTGGATGCTGTGTCAGCTAGGTTGGATGCTGTGTCAACTAGACTGGATGCTGTGTCAATTAGACTGGATGCTGTGTCAGCTAGGCTGGATGCTGTGTCAATTAGACTGGATGCTGTGTCAACTAGGCTGGATGCTGTGTCAGCTAGGCTGGATGCTGTGAGAGAGTTAAGGCTACTTGACAGGCTCACCATTGAAACTGTCATCTTTCTTCTGGAATCCGGAGGACATAAAACCCTATAAAGGTAAGACTGATATCGATTTTGAGACATGACATCTAGTATTTTCATATTTTAGTATACGCTTTTCATATTAATGTGAAATTCCTGTTCTTTTTCGAAGACTTCTCACAAAAACAAGCGTAGCTCTGTGAAATGTTAACGGGGCACGGAGCGTACCACAAGCTGTTGATTTTCAAAGCCTTTTACATTTAACTCGACCAGCAGAAACAACTTTGCAAATGACCACAATGTATAAAATCCTCATAAGAAAGCAGGTCAAAGTACTGTCAGCAGGTCAGCGCACCGCTGTCGACAGAGCTCGGTGTTCATTAGCAGAAGTATTAGATGACCAAATCCAACTTTTTAGATATAATGTTAATGATATGATAGTGAGACCCCACTGAACGATCCAGAACGTGAACAATCATATTTGTCTTAGTGAAATGTATTTTATAACATAATGAAGTGAAATTTCATCACCAAAGCTTGTTTGGGCAGAGTGGATGGACACCCTAATTGCAGGGACATATATAAACACTAACACACAGTTTGTTGATGCAGTATGCACACACTTGACCTACGGCTAGGACTCTTCTCACAGTAAGTTGTGAGCATTATGCTATGCATGGCCTGCCACGTGCTAATTCACATCCACTCTGAGTGTGCTTCAATCTGAAGTGTTTCGCAGTGTGTGTGTGTGTTCAGTTTCAAGCAGTGTTGGGTGTGCTGAACTTTGCAGGGTCCCAGGCACTGTGTATACAGAGGCTTAAAGTCCAAATTGCCTCGTACTGAGCAAGGATGTGAGAGACTTAGGTACAGCGTGTGTGTGCGCTCGCGCGTGTGTGCGTTCGTACGCGTCTGCGTACATCTATGTGTGTGCGTGCCTGCGTGTATCTACACGCATGTGTGTGTGTGTGTGTGTGTCTACATGCACGTGTGTGTGCGCTTGTGTGTGTGTGTGTCTACGTGCATGTGTGTGAGTGTGTCTACGTGCACGTGTGTGCGCTTGCGTGTGTGTGTGTGTGTGTCTACACGCATGTGTGTGTGTGTGTGTGTGTGTGTCTACATGCACGTGTGTGTGCGCTTGCGTGTGTGTGTGTCTACGTGCATGTCTGTGTGTGTGTGTGTGTGTGTGTGTGTCTGTACCGGTTGTAGTCTCGTACCACCAGCAGGACACTCTCCCTCATGCTGCGGAGCTCCTCTCTCCTCTGGTAGACGTCAGAGACGTAGTGGGGGATCTCGAACAGCAGACGCTCCCAGTAGTGGACCTCATTGAACATCTGCAGCATGTTCCTACACACAACCAAGGACAGGGAGTGTTCACATGACCGAGGTCTGATACAGAAGGTGTTTGTGTCGAGGGGAGCGAGAGTCCCCGGCGTGCGTCTTTATGTCAGTAGGGCGTGTGAGCCTGAGAATATCCACATGTGCTGTGACGCGTCCTCTAACCGCCTGTCTGCGTTTGCGAAAACTCTCCTAAAACTCTCCTCCACCTTCCGAGTGTGTGTGTGTGTGTGTGTGTGTGTGTGTCCTCCGGTATGAACCCACTTGTCGAAGTTGATGTCCAGCATGCCCTGTTTCTCCTTGCAGCGCAGCATGAGTGGCTGGTCCAGCCTTTTGAGACTCTGTCGGTCCAGAGACTGACTCCACTCAGAGAAGACCCTCCGGACCAACTCATCCAGGGTCTGGACCAGCTGGCTGTACGCCAGACGCACCTCCTCTCCACTCCCGATGTGGGGCATGAAGTGGGCACACTGTACCACCTACGGCAGGGGAGAGGTTCAAACCACACACACGGTAATTCAACAAGAGTTTTAAAAAAGGAGCAACGGACATACAGACGACCTAAGAAAGGCAGATAGCAACTTGTATCAAAACCGACCTTAGATGGACAGGAAGGGTCTCCAACGTTAACAGGATGCTGTTGCTAAGGAATAGTTCTTCTGTTGTATATTCTGTATCCTTGCACACTCACTACCACTTACTTGATGGAGAAATGTTTGATAAAAAGTACTTATTAAATTCCTATCTGTGTAGAATGAATGTTCTCCCTTGTTCTATGGTGCCTAATGTATCCAGAAAGATGCATTTCAACAGAGAGCCGTTCCTTCCAGCCATATGCTCTGTGTAAGCAAAGAGACCAGGCAGACACGGCTGTGTTTAAAACACACAGATGCCAAGGCCATGTCTGGGCCCCTATCCATCTGATCTAGGATCAGTTTGGCCATTCAGATAATGAATGAGATTACATGGACAGTCTGGGAGGACCTGATCATAGATCGGTAGGACTCCTACTCTGAGATGCTTTATGAATCTGTGCCCTGGACTTAATGGACTGGCCCCCTGCCATGATAGGCCTTTGGATGGGCAGCCAGGCCTGCTCCAACCCCTAACTGGCTGATACTCCCCATAGAGTACTACAGAGAACTGGAGCCTGGCTTCATTAAGGTTAATCTCCATATATCAGAGGATTGCTTTGGCCTGCTATAACCCCTGTCTCCCCTATACAGTACTTTGACCTGCTATAACCCCTGTCTCCCCTATACAGTACTTTGACCTGCTATAACCCCTGTCTCCCCTATACAGTACTTTGGCCTGCTATAACCCTTGTCTCCCCTATACAGTACTTTGACCTGCTATAACCCCTGTCTCCCCTATACTGTACTTTGGCCTGCTATAACCCCTGTCTCCCCTATACAGTACTTTGGCCTGCTATAACCCCTGTCTCCCCTATACAGTACTTTGACCTGCTATAACCCCTGTCTCCCCTATACAGTACTTTGGCCTGCTATAACCCCTGTCTCCCCTATACAGTACCTTGGCCTGCTATAACCCCTGTCTCCCCTATACAGTACTTTGGCCTGCTATAACCCCTGTCTCCCCTATACTGTACTTTGGCCTGCTATAACCCCTGTCTCCCCTATACAGTACTTTGGCCTGCTATAACCCCTGTCTCCCCTATACAGTACTTTGACCTGCTATAACCCCTGTCTCCCCTATACAGTACTTTGACCTGCTATAAGCCCTGTCTCCCTTATACAGTACTTTGGCCTGCTATAACCCCTGTCTCCCTTATACAGTACCTTGGCCTGCTATAACCCCAGTCTCCCCTATACAGTACTTTGGGATACCATAACCCCTGTCTCCCTTATACAGTACCTTGGCCTGCTATAACCCCTGTCTCCCCTATACAGTACTTTGGCCTGCTATAACCCCTGTCTCCCTTATACAGTACTTTGACCTGCTATAACCCCAGTCTCCCCTATACAGTACTTTGGGCTACCATAACCCCTCTCTCCCTTATACAGTACTTTGGCCTGCTATAACCCCAGTCTCCCCTATACAGTACCTTGGCCTGCTATAACCCCTGTCTCCCCTATACAGTACTTTGGGCTACCATAACCCCTGTCTCCCCTATACAGTACTTTGACCTGCTATAACCCCTGTCTCCCCTATACTGTACTTTGGCCTGCTATAACCCCTGTCTCCCCTATACAGTACTTTGGCCTGCTATAACCCCCGTCTCCCCTATACAGTACTTTGACCTGCTATAACCCCTGTCTCTCCTATACAGTACTTTGGCCTGCTATAACCCCTGTCTCCCCTATACAGTACCTTGGCCTGCTATAACCCCTGTCTCCCCTATACAGTACTTTGGCCTGCTATAACCCCTGTCTCCCCTATACTGTACTTTGGCCTGCTATAACCCCTGTCTCCCCTATACGGTACTTTGGCCTGCTATAACCCCTGTCTCCCCTATACAGTACTTTGACCTGCTATAACCCCTGTCTCCCCTATACTGTACTTTGGCCTGCTATAACCCCTGTCTCCCCTATACAGTACTTTGGCCTGCTATAACCCCTGTCTCCCCTATACAGTACTTTGACCTGCTATAAGCCCTGTCTCCCTTATACAGTACCTTGGCCTGCTATAACCCCAGTCTCCCCTATACAGTACTTTGGCCTGCTATAACCCCTGTCTCCCCTATACTGTACTTTGGCCTGCTATAACCCCTGTCTCCCCTATACGGTACTTTGGCCTGCTATAACCCCTGTCTCCCCTATACAGTACTTTGACCTGCTATAACCCCTGTCTCCCCTATACTGTACTTTGGCCTGCTATAACCCCTGTCTCCCCTATACAGTACTTTGGCCTGCTATAACCCCTGTCTCCCCTATACAGTACTTTGACCTGCTATAAGCCCTGTCTCCCTTATACAGTACCTTGGCCTGCTATAACCCCAGTCTCCCCTATACAGTACTTTGGGCTACCATAACCCCTGTCTCCCTTATACAGTACTTTGACCTGCTATAACCCCTGTCTCCCCTATACAGTACTTTGACCTGCTATAACCCCTGTCTCCCCTATACAGTACCTTGGCCTGCTATAACCCCTGTCTCCCTATACAGTACCTTGGCCTGCTATAACCCCTGTCTCCCCTATACAGTACTTTGGCCTGCTATAACCCCTGTCTCCCCTATACTGTACTTTGACCTGCTATAAGCCCTGTCTCCCTTATACAGTACTTTGGCCTGCTATAACCCCTGTCTCCCTTATACAGTACCTTGGCCTGCTATAACCCCAGTCTCCCCTATACAGTACTTTGGGCTACCATAACCCCTGTCTCCCCTATACAGTACTTTGGCCTGCTATAACCCCTGTCTCCCCTATACTGTACTTTGACCTGCTATAACCCCTGTCTCCCTTATACAGTACTTTGGCCTGCTATAACCCCAGTCTCCCCTATACAGTACTTTGGGATACCATAACCCCTGTCTCCCTTATACAGTACTTTGGGCTACCATAACCCCTGTCTCCCCTATACAGTACTTTGGGCTACCATAACCCCTGTCTCCCCTATACAGTACTTTGGGCTACCATAACCCCTGTCTCCCCTATACAGTACTTTGGGCTACCATAACCCCTGTCTCACCTATACAGTACTTTGGGCTACCATAACCCCTGTCTCCCCTATACTGTACCTTGGCCTGCTATAACCCCTGTCTCCCCTATACTGTACTTTGGCCTGCTATAACCCCTGTCTCCCCTATACAGTACTTTGGGCTACCATAACCCCTGTCTCCCCTATACAGTACTTTGGGCTACCATAACCCCTGTCTCCCCTATACAGTACTTTGGGCTACCATAACCCCTGTCTCCCCTATACAGTACTTTGGGCTACCATAACCCCTGTCTCCCCTATACAGTACTTTGGGCTACCATAACCCCTGTCTCCCTTATACAGTACTTTGGGCTACCATAACCCCAGTCTCCCCTATACAGTACCTTGGCCTGCTATAACCCCAGTCTCCCCTATACAGTACTTTGGGATACCATAACCCCAGTCTCCCCTATACAGTACCTTGGCCTGCTATAACCCCAGTCTCCCCTATACAGTACTTTGGGCTACCATAACCCCTGTCTCCCCTATACAGTACTTTGGGCTACCATAACCCCTGTCTCCCTTATACAGTACCTTGGCCTGCTATAACCCCAGTCTCCCCTATACAGTACTTTGGGCTACCATAACCCCAGTCTCCCCTATACAGTACTTTGGGCTACCATAACCCCTGTCTCCCCTATACAGTACTTTGGGCTACCATAACCCCTGTCTCCCTTATACAGTACCTTGGCCTGCTATAACCCCAGTCTCCCCTATACAGTACTTTGGGCTACCATAACCCCAGTCTCCCCTATACAGTACCTTGGCCTGCTATAACCCCAGTCTCCCCTATACAGTACTTTGGGATACCATAACCCCAGTCTCCCCTATACAGTACCTTGGCCTGCTATAACCCCTGTCTCCCCTATACAGTACTTTGGGCTACCATAACCCCTGTCTCCCCTATACAGTACTTTGGGCTACCATAACCCCAGTCTCCCCTATACAGTACCTTGGCCTGCTATAACCCCTGTCTCCCCTATACAGTACTTTGGGCTACCATAACCCCTGTCTCCCCTATACAGTACTTTGGGCTACCATAACCCCAGTCTCCCCTATACAGTACTTTGGGCTACCATAACCCCAGTCTCCCCTATACAGTACTTTGGGCTACCATAACCCCTGTCTCCCCTATACAGTACTTTGGACTACCATAACCCCAGTCTCCCCTATACAGTACTTTGGGCTACCATAACCCCTGTCTCCCTTATACAGTACCTTGGCCTGCTATAACCCCTGTCTCCCCTATACAGTACTTTGGGCTACCATAACCCCTGTCTCCCCTATACAGTACTTTGGGCTACCATAACCCCAGTCTCCCCTATACAGTACCTTGGCCTGCTATAACCCCTGTCTCCCCTATACAGTACTTTGGGCTACCATAACCCCAGTCTCCCCTATACAGTACCTTGGCTTGCTATAACCCCTGTCTCCCCTATACAGTACTTTGGGCTACCATAACCCCAGTCTCCCCTATACAGTACCTTGGCCTGCTATAACCCCTGTCTCCCCGATACAGTACTTTGGCCTGCTATAACCCCTGTCTCCCCTATACAGTACTTTGGCCTGCTATAACCCCTGTCTCCCTTATACAGTACCTTGGCCTGCTATAACCCCAGTCTCCCCTATACAGTACTTTGGGCTACCATAACCCCAGTCTCCCCTATACAGTACCTTGGCCTGCTATAACCCCTGTCTCCCCTATACAGTACTTTGGGCTACCATAACCCCAGTCTCCCCTATACAGTACCTTGGCCTGCTATAACCCCTGTCTCCCCGATACAGTACTTTGGCCTGCTATAACCCCTGTCTCCCCTATACAGTACTTTGGCCTGCTATAACCCCTGTCTCCCTTATACAGTACCTTGGCCTGCTATAACCCCAGTCTCCCCTATACAGTACTTTGGGCTACCATAACCCCAGTCTCCCCTATACAGTACCTTGGCCTGCTATAACCCCTGTCTCCCCTATACAGTACTTTGGGCTACCATAACCCCTGTCTCCCCTATACAGTACTTTGGGCTACCATAACCCCTGTCTCCCCTATACAGTACTTTGGGCTACCATAACCCCAGTCTCCCTTATACAGTACCTTGGCCTGCTATAACCCCAGTCTCCCCTATACTGTACTTTGACCTGCTATAAGCCCTGTCTCCCTTATACAGTACCTTGGCCTGCTATAACCCCTGTCTCCCTTATACAGTACTTTGGCCTGCTATAACCCATCTCCCCTTTACAGTACCTCTTCTCTGTGGGTTTACCGACACAGTAGGCGTCCTTCCAATGTAACCTCACTCTCATTGAATGTGACACTTTTCCCCTCCAAAGGCCTAAAGCTAGGTTTGACCTATGGCCTCAAAGTTCAAATGAAGTTCAATAAAACAAATATCTTAATGATCACCCCTTCTCAATGACGGTGTAGACCGTAACCATGTGTAGCCTCTGGCCCTACCCCTCCTCTCACCTCCATGGGTCTCTCTATGCGTCGCCGCAGGGCTCTAGCCCAGTGGGCCTGTCCAGCGTGGAGGGGCATGTGGGCAGGGGTGTGGAACACCTTTTTACTCAGCTCCTTGTTGACCAGGTTGAGTTCCTTATTAAAAAGACCATAGACATCTACCGTCTTCCTGTCTATGGTCCTCTTGATGGCCTGGAGAGAGAGGGGGAGGGAGGGAGGGGGGAGAGAGAGAGAGAGAGAGAGAGAGAGAGCGAGAGGGAGAGGGAGAGCGGGAGGGAGAGAGCGAGAGCGGGAGGGAGAGGGAGAGCGGGAGGGAGAGAGAGAGGGAGAGCGGGAGGGAGAGAGAGAGGGAGAGCGGGAGGGAGAGAGGGAGAGAGAGAGGGAAGAGAGCGGGAGGGAGGGAGAGAGGGAGCGGGAGGGAGGGAGAGAGAGAGGGAGAGCGGGAGGGAGAGAGGGAGAGCGGGAGGGAGTGGGAGCGGGAGGGAGAAAGGGAGCGGGAGGGAGGGAGAGAGAGAGAGAGGGAGAGAAAGACATAGAGACAGAAGGGCAGAGAGAGAGTGCATTTACTCGACAGTGTTTATCTCTGTTATGAAATGGCACACAGATAGTACATAAAGTAGTTTGAGCGTGAGAAAGTCCTTTACCACTCATGCACACACACACCCACCCTAAGCTTTAAAAGGCATCAGAGGATGAATAATCTACAGAGGCCTTGCTATTGTTGAAAAATGCTATTCCCCAAGTATTAGAGTGATAGAATGGCCCGATGCTGCATGGTCCATTTAGGAGAAAGAAATGTGCTGGCCAGCCGTATCGTAACAAAAAGATGTGCAGTCATATACAGTCCACATGGTTTTACTGTGTGGTTAATGAAAGTAGAGTTGTGTGTGTGGAAGTATATTGGCATATGAATGCAGGTGTGTGGTGTGTGTGTGTGTGTGTGTGTGTGTGTGTGTGTGTGTGTGTGTGTGTGTGTGTGTGTGTGTGTGTGTGTGTGTGTGTGTGTGTGTGTGTGTGTGTGTGTGTGTGGTGTACCTCGCGGGCAGACAGGTGCTGGAAGATGTCTAGCAGCTGAACGCCCTCCTCCACGGTGTTGACCGTCTCAAACGCCGTACTGATCAGGTTCTGCATCATCACTTCCAGATCCTTCACTCCCGCACGGAACCTACCAAAACCGCACACACACATTAAAACATGTACAGACACATGATTGATGATTTGGTGAAATAGTGACCCACACAACACATCAAACAGTTTCTCACACATGTAAGCGAAAACTCGCTCTCACACACACACACACACACACACACACACACACACACACACACACACACACACACACACACACACACACACACACACACACACACACACACACACACCACAGGGTGTAGGCTAGTATTGATTGGACCAATAGTAATGTGCTGAGTGGCTATGAAACAGCTGCCCCTGACACAAGCCCAGCTGTCTTGGCAACAACATTACGACCCCACGACCTCCAGCGACCCCCATTCATCATCCACATCAAACACACATCAGCCCCTGGCCAGCCCCTGTTCCCAACACCCCCGCTACCCTGGCGCAGGGGTGTGGAGGGGTGGCAGCGGGGGTGTTGGGAACAGGGGCAGATAGTCCCTTGAGGATCCACACACACTCCCTCCCACCTCCTCCTCCCCCCCACCTCCCCCTTCCCTAATCATGTTATTCAGATGAGGAGTCCAATAGGCTGCTGTCACCGGAACTCTGAATGACAAGAAGGGGCGTTGGGCGTTGCTGTACAACCCTGTATCGGCCTGGCCCATAGGGGCCTCTTCGCTCATAGATAGGCTTGTGTCCCAAATGGCACACTATCCCCTATATAACGCACAACATTTGAGCTTCTTGTCAAAAAGTTGTGCACCCTATGTAGGGCATAGGGCGTCATTTGGGACGCATCGTAGTCACCGCAGCCCGGGTCATTCATCTAAAAGACAGTCAGACACATACTAACGATCTATTAATGCTGTGTCAGAGAGGTGTTGGTGGGTACTGTCCCGGGTCTGGACAAGCATTGATCCAACTCCTACACCATCAAGTTTGGAATTAGCGTGTGGAAAACAGACACAGCTATAAGTGTATAGGCCAGGGTTTCCTTTAGGAAAATGGATAATTGACCAGCAGCATTTTAATTGAATGGACATTTGAGAAATTCACCGGAGCCATATGCATTGGGTGCGTAACCTGATTAGGGTGTCCACCCACGGTGCTCACAATGACAGAAATAACATCTTTGATAATGCTAATTCATCTTCACAGAACATGCAACTCCAGGATGCAACGTCCTTCTTACTGTATTCCAATGTACACTTTGAAGATGTTAGAATACCTGTCCACATGTACTTTTGATCAGCCAACAAGATGAGTAAGAACAGCAATATCACTAGACTATGTCAATCTACTATCCCCCATAGTAGAAAAGTTAACATATTTTATTAGTCAGCTTGTTGTTCTGTGCGAGAAAGAAACAGCCTGTTCCAAACAGACAGTTGTGGGACGATAGATAACAAATTCATACAACCAGTAGCCTAGGGTACATAAAAAACTGATGCAACAAATTAGCTTAAAATGTTGATAAACTATTAATTATTCACATTATATGCAGAGCAATGCGCACAAGACTGTGTGTGAATGTTCATTCCATAATGCAGTTATCGGGAAAACATTGTTGTCAAGCTAGCGGTTTCATGTGACCGAGATTAAAATATCCGGTAGAAATTTAGAAAGAGGGGAGATCTAAAGATGCAACAACTAGCATGGGTTGCTAATATGACTAGGATTGTGCCTTTGGCTGCTGGACAATGAAAGAAACCAATAGAACATGACAGAAATAGGCTACTGGTTTAATTGGCATATGGAAGTCTTTATAAAATAATTGCCTCCACTAATATGGTCTGATTTTGGCTAGGCTACTTTGAAGCAAGGTAAAACATGCCTCATAATATGTAGTAAAACGTTCAGGTTTCAAACAACTATGTATATGTTCTCAAAATGCATAGTGCCTCCAGCTCATTGCAAAGTGGTGGGTGATGCACTGAAGCCGGCCTAGTTGCCGATGCACTTGAATGGCGAATGGTAGGGGTGTTCCTGAGTAGTTGGACAAAACTAGTATCGTAACGGATATAGGCAATTTTCTGGATACAATTATGATCCGAGGAATATTTGTAATTATCCGTGATCCAAAAATAAATACAAATCCGGTGCCAGCACACATCCTTCTCATATTAGTCAGTCATGTGCGAGGTTCTACGTGGTCTAAATAACTCAACTGGCTGTCTGTAAAGAGAAGGGCGGGCTGTACGTTGATCCTGCTGCTCCGATTGGATAGAGTGAAGCTGTATTTCTCCATCTACTAACTTCCTAATTTCACCCGATCAGTTTTCCTTGCATATTTTTGGTCCCATCATTTAGATTGCTGCTGCATGCTGCATGCTGCTATGATAAATAACATGGTGAGGACGTTTGCTATCAAGCTATCAATGTGCATAATATTTAACAAGTGGGGTAAGGGAAAAAATATGAAACGATGATGCGCATTCGGACTAAGTGACAGCAAACTTGGCTGCCCGCTGCAGGTTAAGGACACACACGCACAGACGCCCCTCTGCTCCTAATCCACAGTTTTTTTGCAGTGAGAACGTGCAGGGATGTATTTAGCCAACATCTAGGCTACAAGACCATGGTGCTTGCCTACGGAGCTGTGAGGGGAACGGCACCTCCGTACCTTCAGGCTCTGATCAGGCCCTACACCCAAACAAGGGCACTGCGTTCATCCACCTCTGGCCTGCTCGCCTCCCTACCTCTGAGGAAGCACAGTTCCCGCTCAGCCCAGTCAAAACTGTTCGCCGCTCTGGCACCCCAATGGTGGAACAATCTCCCTCACGATGCCAGGACAGCGGAGTCAATCACCACCTTCCGGAGACACCTGAAACCCCACCTCTTTAAGGAATACCTGGGATAGGATAAAGTAATCCTTCTAACCCCCCCCCCTTTAAAGGATTTAGATGCACTATTGTAAAGTGTTTGTTCTACTGGATATTATAGGTGAATGCACCAATTTGTAAGTCGCTCTGGATAAGAGCGTCTGCTAAATGACTTAAATGTAAATGTTAAATGTTATATGAAAACAGTTTCTTTCGATCACGAGTATCATCTGTGGCACGCCTGCTCCCACTCCCTCTCCCATGCTGCCTATAATTACGCACACCTGTCACCATCGTTACGCGCCTCAGCGCTTCATTGGACTCACCTGGACTCCATCACTTTATTGATTGCCTCCTCTATATCTGTCTGTTCCTCAGTTTGATCCCTGTGTCAGCATTAATGTCATTATGTTTCCCCTGTCCCGACGCTGTCCGTGTTTTGTTTTATGTCTGTTATTTATTAAATATTCACTCCCTGTGCTTGCTTCTCCTCTTCCAGCGTCTGTCCTCACAATCTGATCCGATCTTACTATCAACTGTCAATTTACAGATACAATTACGGATATAAGTACGGCCATGTCGGCACACCCCTAACGAATGGGGAGCGCACTTCAATTACCAGTTAAGAAATACAAATAGTAGCTCTTTTTAATCGTGGCCCTCAAAACACCTTTTAACACGCGATTGCATTTAGAATTGTTGCGCAATGATTGGGTTTATAAAAGCACATTTCAATGCAGGAGCAACGAACAAGCTATTTGAGGAGCTGTAGCAGCAGCTCTCGTGCTGTCTGACAGATTTTCCGCCCAAACTTAGGCTCTGTATCAGTATGCTGTGCGTGTGTCATAAGACGCATAACGACTAACGGAATGCCACTAAATTATGCAAAGAAACCTATAGAATGATAAGCATGACCGGTCAAATATATTTACATCGACTGGTATTTCTATCAATGAATAGGTTAAAAAACATTATTTCGCAAAGGGATTTTTTCCCTTCTCCCAGACAATTGGCCAGTCAATTTTATTTATCGGCTTTTCATTTTTTGGGGGGGGGGGGCAAAAGCCGGCTATTATCAGCAATCGGAAACCCTGGTATAGGCCTACGTAAACTGTACAAGACAGACAGAAGAAGTAAACAGCGATCCTAGTAGATCGAAACAGTATATAAACAGACATACAGAATGTCTACATATCTTCTATTGACAGACACTGCTATAACACTTTACAGTGCAACCATTTTGGTCACATATGCTCCTAAATAACCCAGATAATAATTGTTGTAATTATTACTTTGCTATTCCGCAGCCTCTGAGTGCCAAAGATAATACACTGAGTGTAGATTCGTGACCGTTGCACCATTACTGCAGAAAAAATGTCTTGTTTCTAGCCCAAACGTTCAAATGTTAGGACCCATATTACATTTTACATTTCTAAACCATCTTACGAGCCGCTAACCTTGTTCAGTCATGTTACAGCATTTGCTGGCTAGCTTACAACCTGGTAACCACAGATGATAGTTATCATAATCTTTACCAGTAGTATCCAAACACTTGGTGGCACAGAAAGAAAAAACATGAGTGTAGGCTATATTTTAATCGTAAAAAATATATATAACCCCTGTATTTTGTAATGGCTGGCAATTCTTATCTTTAAAACCTCGAATATTTTGCATTGTGCTTTCGTTCAACTGAGCTTCTTGTAAAAAAATTCAGGGTAAAGCATTGATAGGGTCCTATTCATTGTAGAAAAACAGTTTGCAAAGGAAAAATGTAAATTTGCATTTAGGATAGTCCGTTTTCTTCAGTTTGGTGCCAAATGAACACGACCCAGTATTCAGACAGACAGGTCAGCAGTATGATGTCCATCCACTCTAGACAGACATGCCTGTTGTAGTCGTCATGCCAGGACAGACAGACAGACAGACAGATGTCCAGACAGACAGACAGAGGTACTTCTTGTAGCCGTCTTGCAAGGTGTTCTGACAGACAGACGGACGGACGGACACACAGACGGTACCTGTTGTAGTCGTCGTGCCAGGAGGTGTTCTTTACGTCCAGGATGCCCTTGCGGACGTGTTGGAGGATCAGCAGGCTGCGTCCGAACGTGGACTCCATCTCCAGCAGGCTGCGGGTCACCTCCGCCCCCTGGCGTCCGGCGAAGCAGGGCAGGGGTATCTGCTCGCCCTCCTCCCGCCTGGCAAACTGCTGCTGGCAGTCACACACCTGGGAGGGGAGAGGGTTAGAGGCCGGTGGAGACAGATCACACACGCACCCGCGTTGGCACACACAAACATGCACGTACACACATGCGAGCACACGCACATGGATCAGCATAGTGACAGCACAGTGTGACAGTATCAGCATAGGGAGGGAGGGAGGGAGGGAGGGAGGGAGGGAGGGAGGGAGGGAGGGAGGGAGGGAGCAGTGCAGTAGCACAGTCAGTGTGACAGGGACATGGTAGCAGAAGGGCAAATAGAGGAGCGTGATGGTGATGGTGAGACAGAAAACAGTGCAACACAGAAAAAGGTGTATTCAACAGTGTGAGACACAAATGGGGAAGTGATTGTGGAGAATTCAGAAGAGGTGAGATGAAGTTGATGGCAGTGTGTGAATATTTACATTTCTTCTAACCTTGCCACTGTGTATGTTCATTAGTGTTTGTGATTAGTATCTATCTTTTGTGAGTGTATGTGTTGTTATCATTTACATTTTAGCAGATGCTCTTATCCAGAGCACCTTACAATACTGAATGCATACATTTAATTATAATTTATTTTTTCCCATACTGGTCCCCCGTGGGAATCGAACCCACAACCCTGGCGTTGCAAACACCATGCTCTACCAACTGAGCCACACGGGACCACAAAGCTCTGACGCATGATTAGTGTGTGTGTGTGTGTGTGTGTGTGTGTGTGTGTGTGTGTGTGTGTGTGTGTGTGTGTGTGTGTGTGTGTGTGTGTGTGTGTGTGTGTGTGTGTGTGTGTGTGTGTGTGTGTGTGTGTGTGTGTGTGTGTGTGTGTGTGTGTGTGTGTGTGTGTGTGTGTGTGTGTGTGTGTGTGTGTGTGTGTGTGAGAGAGACCTCACCTCCAGCAGGTCTTTGCACCTCTGTACAAAGGCATCGACCAAAGCAAAGATGCTGGTCTGGTCCAGGACCCAGCCTTTAGAAGAGTACCTAGAGAGAGAGGGAGAGAGAAAGAGAGGGAGACAGAGAGAGAGAGAGAGCGGTTGGGGGAGAGGGGGAGTGAAACAAAGAGAAAGAAAAAGTGAGAGAAAGCCACAGAAAGTTAAGCGGCCTTTCAGTCTTTCAACCAGTCCACCATCGCTTCACTCACGGTCTCTCTCTCCATCTCCACGACCAACAGAGAATGACATAAACAAAAGCAATAGAAACAGTAAACTCCGATCCATAGGGGTAAGGGATAAGGCCAGAAATGATCTGTCATTGGCATAATTGCATTCTTCCAAACGTCTGTATGGCAGTGGGGTTGGAAGTGGGATTGCTTTTCACACTTCATTCTTCCCCTGATGGAAAGGTAATCTCTAGCGCAGCTTTTGAGACACAAACATTTAGAGTTTCTGTTATGGAAGGAAAATGGGACCCGTTCAGGGGGGCGGAGGCCGTGGGAAGAGACTGGGGGGAGTAGAACAGAGTTGCAGAGGGCTACACACTAGAGGTCGACCGATTAATCGGCATGGCTGATTAATTAGGGCCGATTTCAAGTTTTCATAACAATCGGTAATCGCCATTTTTGGACGCCGATTATGGCCGATTACATTGCAATCCACGAGGAGACTGCATGGCAGGCTGACCACCTGTAACAAGAGTGCAGCAAGAAGCCAAGGTAAGTTGCTAGCTAGCATTAAACTTATCTTATAAAAAACAACCAATCTTAACATAATCACTAGTTAACTACACATGGTTGATGATATTACTAGTTTAACTAGCTTGTCCTGCGTTGCATATAATCAATGCGGTGCCTGTTAATTTATCATTGAATCATCGAATGATTTAACAAAAGCGCATTTGTGAAAAAATCACAATCGTTGCACCAATTTATCTAACCATAAACATCAATGCCTTTCTTAAAATCAATACACAAGTATATTTTTTTAAACCTGCATATTTAGTTAAAAGAAATTCATGTTAGCAGGCAATATTAACGTGGGAAATTGTGTTACTTCTCTTGCGTTCAGTGCAAGCAGAGTCAGAGTATATGCAGCAGTTTGGGCCGCCTGGCTCGTTGCGAACTGTGTGTAGACCATTTCTTCCTAACAAAGACCGTAATTAATTTGGCAGAATTGTACATAATTATGACATAACATTGAAGGTTGTGCAATGTAACAGGAATATTTACACTTAGGGATGCCACCCGTTCGATAAAATACGGAACGGTTCCATATTTTACTGAAAGAATTAACGTTTTGTTTTCAAAATGATAGTTTCCAGGTTTGACCATATTAATGACCAAAGGCTCGTATTTCTGTGTGTTTATTATATTATAATTAAATCTATGATTTGATATTTGATAGAGCAGTCTGACTGAGCGATGGTAGGCAGCAGCAGGCTCGTAAGCATTCATTCAAACAGCACTTTCCTGCGTTTGCCAGCAGCTCTTAGCAACGCTTGAAGCACAGCGCTGTTTATGACTTCAAGCCTATCAACTCCCGAGATTAGGCTGGCAATACTATAGTGCCTATAAGAACATCCAATAGTCGAAGGTATATTAAATACAAATGGTATAGAGAGAAATAGTCCTATAATTCCTATAATAACTACAACCTAAAACTTCTTACCTGGGAATATTGAAGACCCACCAGCTTTCATATGTTCTCATGTTCTGAGCAAGGAACTTAAACGTTAGCTTTTTTACATGGCACACATTGCACTTTAACTTTCTTCTCCAACACTGTGTTTTTGCATTATTTAAACCAAATTGAACATGATTCATTATTTATGGGGAGGCAGGTAGCCTAGTGGTTAGAGCGTTTGACAACTAAACAAGAGGTTGCAAGATCAAATCCCTGAGCTGACAAGGTAAAAATTGGTCATTCTGCCCCTGAAGAAGGCAGTTAACACGCTGTCATTGAAAATAAGAATTTGTTCCTAATTGACTTACTAAATAGATTTTATTTATGTATTATATTAAGTTAAAATTAAAGTGTTCATTCAGTATTGTTGTAATTGTCATTATTACAAATATATATGTAAAAATCGGCCGACTAACCGGTTCGGCTTTCTTTGGTCCTCCAATAATCGGTATCGGCGTCGAAAAATCATAATCGGCCGACCTCTACTACACACACACACACACACACGGTGTGATGAAGAGTGCGACACACACACACACGTTCCAGCTATGAAGGATGGGGAGAGCTTAGAGTGAGATATAGACCCAAGTCTGGCTAGTAGGAGGTTTGAGATGTTCAGAACAGAACAGGGAACGACTGGAGCCAAGGTGGGGGGTGGGGGTGGGGGGGTGTTGAACATCTGTGAGTCTCTCT